>NC_082648.1:68554171-68857202 GCF_028023285.1 Balaenoptera ricei
TGCATCTTCCCAACTGGGTATCAATGGAGGCCAAATGAGGAACCTGGATTTCTACCCTTACCTCTTCCTTCTTTGCTGGAGTGAAATCTAAGTAAGCCACTTTAAACAAGATTTAAATATGAGTCAGTCTCATAATATAATACAAGAAAATGTCCAGGATTTGATGAAAAGATCATTCCTCATACCAAGAACTAAAACGATCTCAAGCTGAATATGAAAAGACAGTTGATAGATACCAATACTGAGATGACAGAGATGTTAGAATTATCTGACAGAGATTTTAAAGCAACTGTGGTAAAAATGCTTCAACAATTGATGATGAACATTCTTGAAACAATTGAAAAAATAGACAGTCACAGTAAAGAAATAAAAAGTTCCAGCAAAGATATAGATGCTCTAACAAACAACCATATGGAAATTTTAGAACTGAAAAATACAATAACCAAGATAAAAACTCAATAGATGGGCTCAATACCAGCATGGAGGGGACAGAGGAAACAATTAATGAACTGGAACAATAGAAATTACCCAATCTAAATAACAGAAAGAAAATAGACTAAAAAGAAAAAACTAACAGAGCCTCAGGGATATGTGGAATGATGATAAAAGATCTAGCATTTGTGACTTCAGTGATGGAAGGAAAGGAGAAAGAGAGTGGGCCTGAAAAAAGTACTCAAAAAAATAATGGAAAACTTCTGAAAACTTCTCAACTTCTCAAATTTGGCCAAAGATATACATCTATAGATTTAAGAAACTGAGCAAACCCCCAAACAAGATTACTCTAAAGAAATCCACATTCACACACAAAAAACTTAACCTTCTGAAAATTGAAGGCAAAAGAAATAATCTTGAAAGTAGTGAAAGAGAAAGGATACCTTATCTGTAGGGGTAAAACCGTTTGAATGACAGGATTTTTTCAAATACTAGGGAAGCCAGAGGGAAGTGACACAATGTTTTTCAAGTGTGGAAAGAAAAGAACTGTCAATCCAGAATTCTATATTCATCCAAAATATACTTTGAGTATAAAGGAGAAATGAAGACATTCTCAAGATGAAGAAAAATTTACAGAATTTGTCACTACTAGGCCTCCCCAAAAGGGACAGCCAGTGGCCAGTAGTTAATGATAAAAGACTAAGTACTTCCCCTGATGTCTAAGAACAAAGCAAGGATGTCCACTCTTACCACTCTATTCAATATACTCCTGGAAGTTCTAGCCAATTTGATAAGGCAATATATGGAAACAAAAAGAGAAACATACCAGAAAGGAAGAAATAAAATTGTCTTTATTTGCAGATGGCATGATTGTCTATGTAGGAAATTATAAAACATATTTTAAAACCCATAATTAATAAGTGAGTTCAACCAGGTCTCAGGAGACAAGGTAAGCATGCAAACATCAATTGTTTTTCTGCATAATAAACACCTTTGGCTACAAAAGAGCAACATGAGGAGTCCTTGTAGAGATGGAACTGTCCTTCATCTTGATTATATCAATATCCTGATTGTGATATTAAACTATAGTTTTGCAAGATGTCACTGACAGGGAAAATTGTATTAAGGGTGCACGACATATTTCTGTATTATTTCTTACAATTCCATGTGAATCTACAATTATCTCATATAAAAAATATAACTAAAAAGTACAGAAAAGGCTTCAGGGAACTCCTGTCAAAGAACGTAATTCAAACTCATTTGCATGATACAAATGATCTGTAGTCATGTGCCCTTTGCCTACCTCTAAAGTATGTCTCTTGTTCCTGGCCTCTAATTCAGCTTCCCACCCAACAATACAGTCCTACTGGCACTTACATGAACAGAACTGCCAGTGATTAAGTTGTTTCCTCTACTAAAATTCCACTTTTGTTCTGATCACGTAGCTGAGTGGCTCTTTTTCTTAAGGGATCAACTTAAATTTCATCTTCTCTCTGATATTTTCTTTGCCTTCCTCAGGCTGATTGAAGTTCTTTATATTTCTGTTATACCATCTAGATTCCTTTGATCTTGTAAATACAGTGCTGTGATACTGTAAACTCTTTGAGGGCAGGGAATGTTTGTCATTTATGTACCCCCAGTGTCCAGCACAGTGCCTTTCAGGAGGTAGGTAAAATTCATTGTGTGAGTGAACCATTTCTAAGCAGATTAATTGACAACTTGAACATGCAAAATGCCGGGAAAAAACTTGCTTGCTTGATTAATTAACACAAAACAAAGGTATAGAAGAGTCCTGACTTGTCACTAGGCCAGCAAGTGAAAAAAATCTTTATTAACCTCCACCAAATAATCGTCCCACATGTGTCCCAATTTTAGTTGGATTACCAATTTAATATTAATATTATTTTATTTTAGTATTATTAGTATTTTTTATTTAAGAAACTAAAATCTCCCATTAAATAATAAAAATACATTCTTTACATAGTGAACAGAATAGCTTAGTAGATCATTCATACCTTCATAGGATTACCTTTTCTAAAGAGAAATAAAATCATATACAGTTGATCAAAGTTTTATTTTCATTCTTAATGAATTATAGTATTTCAAAGCTATAAATGAGGTAGACAGTGAATTGGTATCTGTGATAATATTTTTCCTTAATGATATATTTTAATTTAACAAAAATTGATATTCTGAAGTATTAAGAGATTTGCAGTTCATTTTGTGCCCAAATCATCTAGAGTACAGCAACCAGTTCATAAAACATTTCTCTTTTTATTGAATGCAAATGGTTCATGATATCTTATGAATAAATGATGAATGAATCCTTTTTTTCTCAACAAAGTTAAAAAAAGTTATATTCTGGAATTTAATACAAATCTATAATTACAATGGCTGAAAAAAAATTGAAAATGTTTATAACTAAGTTGGATATTCAGTTTAACTTCTAAGTACATAAGAGTTACCCACTTGAAACAATCTGTGTTTCACCATAAAAGCTTACAGTGGATATTTAAATAAGATTTTCTTTTTTGCCATAGAGGACATATAGCCCAACATCTGCAGGGTAAAAACATGTTGGAAATCCTGGTTGTCTGCTTTGGTTTTAGCTTCCTGATAACCACCAAATTTTCAACACATCCCTGTTTCTCTCGTTAAAACAAACAAACAACAACCAAAAAACCCCACAAAAATCCTTGATTCTCTATCCCCTTGCAGTTACAATACTCTCTCTTCATCTTTAAAGGCTTGCCTATACCCAATAGCTTCGTTTTCTAACCTAGAACTTAACTCTGCAATCCTCTCCAATTGGCCTCTGTCATCATCATTTCATAATAACAGCTTTTTGATAATTTCCCTAGTGACCTCTATTTTTTCAGATGCCAATGGACATTTTCAGTCCTCTTCATACTTGACTTTTCAACATTTGAAAGGGTTGACTTTCACTCTATCTTAGTCACTTTCTTCCCTTCTAAGGCACAACATGCTCCTGTTTTTCTGAAGTTATTCTTATGCTCATTTCTGCTACAGTACTTTTCCTACTTGTTGCCTGAAATATATTCCTCTTATACGTTAGAGAACAGCCAAGTGTCACTTCCTGAGGGAAGCCCCCCTTGACCTCTCTGACTAGGTCAAATCTTTGTAGTCTCTCTTAAGCACCTTGGGTTTTTCCTTCCTGACTTGTGTCACAGTTGCCATTTCACATTAGTTTATAGGCTCCTTTGATTTATTTGCCCCTCTCTGTTCTGAACTCTGAGAGGGAAGCTATCATGTTAGTGTTTGCTCAACATCAAGTCTCAACTTTTAGCCTTGTTTTTGACACATTCTGAGTTCTCAATAAATATTTGTTAAATAAATGCCTGAATGAATATATCAGAAAAAAAACCCACAACAACTTCATTTGTAAGTAAGGACTTTTTTCCCTGAGAGAGGAAAAAGTAATTCTAACATTCTCTTTACTAGAGAACTTCATGAGCAACTTAAGTAATCCGTTATATTTTTTAATAACCAAAGATTTAATTTTGTTCATTGACCTGGACATATTTAATGTATGCAATTCTGGAAGCCATGTTGGACTGACCAATTAAAGTATGTAAACCAATTCTGAATAATTCAGTCCTTATTTTTGAGAGGAAGAAAACAAACAGTACCTTTCTATAAATTTATTTTATTAATGCATGCTGATTGAAACAGACCTATCCCTAGCAACATATGGACAAGGACATACTTGGTATAGAGGTTTTGTCAAAGAGGAAGAACGTAACAAACAGTACTCTAATATAGGAACTTTCATGTATAAACAAATTTAGCAACCTGCTGTGTGTATGAGGGCATGTGTGTGTGTGTGTGTTTGTAAATGGTGGTTATACTCTATTATGTTTTCTGGCCTCTCTCTTCTATTTCCTATTTGCCCCCTTTTTCAGAAGGCCTGGCATCTGCTAAATCAAAACCCAACCCTTCTTCTCAAGGGCAAGCAAATCCTCCTTGGTCCTGTCTTTCTCCTTATCTTTGCTTGGGTGCTAATGTACAAATATGTATCTTGTACACACATTTCAATTGCCTAGTACAATGGAACCCAGGCTTCCACAATGGTAGTGGTGGTTGAACAAGAAACCAGCTTAGCTGACAAACATCTCATAGTAGTCCCTTATGATTCTTTTAATATCTGAGGCATCCGTTATATTGTCTCCTCTTTCATTTCTGATTTTATTTATTTGAGTCTTTTCCCGTTTTTTCCTAGTTAGTCTAGCTAAGGGTTTGTCGATTTTATCTTCTCAAAAAGATCAACTTGTGATTTTAATTTTTTCTATTGTTTTTCCATTCTCTGATTTACTTCTACTCTAGTCTTTACTATTTCCTTCCTTCTGCTAACTTTAGGCTTAATTATTCTTCTTTTTCTAGTTCCTTGAGGTGTAAAGTTATTTTATCTGAAACCTTTCTTTTTTTTTATTGACAGCGTTTATCACTATAAATTTACCTCTTAGTATTGCTTTTGTTGCATCCCACAAGTTTAGTATGTTGTGTTCTCATTTCTTTTTGTCTCAAGATACTTTTAAAATTCTCTTTTGACTTCCTTATTGACCCAGTGGTAGTTCAAGAGTGTGTTGTTTATTTTCCATGTATTTGTGAATTTTCCTATTTTCTTACTGTTTTTGATTTCTAGTTTCATTCCATTGTGGTCAGAAAAGATACTTGGAATGATTTCTGTTTTCTTAAATTTGTAAAGACTGTTTTGTGACCTAACATATGATCTATCCTAGAGAATGTTTTGTATGCACTTGGGAAGAATGTATATTTTTCTGCTGTTGGGTAGAAAGATGTTGGCCAAGGGATACAAAATTTTAGGTATTCATGATGATTAAGTTCTGGAGATCTAATGTACAGCAATGTGACTATAGTTAACAACACTGTTTTGCATACTTGAAATTTGCTAAGAGGGTAGATCATAAGTGTTCTTACCACACACACAAAGAAAAGAAAGAAAAAAGAAAATGGTGACTATGTGAGGTGATGAATATATTAATTAGTTTGTGGTGATTATTTGATGATGTATACATGTATCAAAATACCAAGTTATACACCTTAAATACATATAATTTTTGTTAATTACACCTCAACAAAGGTGTAAATGGAGAAAAATGATATAAAACTGCTTGTATATAAAAATAACACAAAATAAAATAGATTGTACTTTAAAAAAGAAAAAGAGGGCTTCCCTGGTGGCACAGTGGTTGAGAATCTGCCAATGCAGGGGACGCGGGTTCGAGCCCTGGTCTGGGAAGATCCCACATGCCACGGAGCGGCTAGGCCCGTGAGCCACAACTACTGAGCCTGCGCGTCTGGAGCCTGTGCTCCGCAACAAGAGAGGCCGCGATAATGAGAGGCCCGCGCACCGCGATGAAGAGTGGCCCCCGCTTGCCACAACTAGAGAAAGCCCTCGTACAGAAACGAAGACCCAACACAGCCATAAATAAATAAATAAACAAACCAAAAAAAAGTAAAAAAAAACACATGTTGCTAGGCTCTACCTACCCCCAGAGTTGCTGATTCAGTAGGAATCAATAATTTGCATTAAAAAAAAAAAAAAAAAAGAAATCAATTTGGATTAGTTATTACCTAGAGTGGATTATTAGTTATTAGTCGCCATAAATCTATCTTGGCGTTAAATTATAAACCAGTTGGTATAATTGACCTTGATATGGCAATTGCCATTTTAATGTAATAACAGTCTCTTTGAAATCAAGGAATGAAAGCTTGCTTTCATTTTATATTTGTTTGCATTTCACAAATTGTATATTTCATAGCAGCAAGCCATTTCAATAAACTCTTTGGTATCCTCACGAGATTAACCAGGGCAGATGGTTGTCTGTTAATAATTCAACAATTATCTTTGAAGATACGTACTACATTCTGCCTTCTCAGGCAACACATTAGTTAGAAGAAGCAGAGGATTTAAGATTCTGAGTTGTGTTGTAGTAGCATGGTCACTGGACTGGAAATATGAATATCCATGTTACTTATCTTGCTCTGCCTTCATCTACCTGTATGACCCTGGACAAATGAATTCACCCTCTTTGGGAATTCTTCATCATTAAAGCTAGAGAATTGGCACGTATTCTCCCAGCTCTGCACTTCTGTGACTCTTCTCCAAGTCAGTTGTTTTTTTTTTTTGTTCTAGAATAAATATATTATTTGATAACATATTTTAATTTTTTAACTCTGGAATTAATTCCAATTTCTTTTCATAGTGAATGATGCTCACCTTCCAAACGCATTTACTGAAGAAAGGTTTCATTCTAAAATAATGAAAATTTTTAACTTTTGAGAGGAAGCATGGAAGTTCAGCCTTCCATAGCATGATTCCTGAAACTTCTACATATTAATTATTTGGCCTCAGACAAGCTACTTAACTGTTCTCAGCCTCAGTTTTCTCATCTGTAAATATCACTATTAATAGTACCTTTCTTACATGGCATTAAATTGATTAATCCATTGAAATCCCTTAGGAGAGTTGCCAGGATATAATTGTACAATAAATATTAGAAATTATAAGCTACTATTATTATTCAAAACTATGAATTTTTTCTTTCCCAGAATAAAATTCTATAATATAAACACTAACCATTCATTCCCATGCAATCCGGCCATTGTAATGCTTGAATTTTCAGGTACTCACATTTCTTCTTTCAAAGTGTGTTTGTCCTCACAACTGTGAAGCAGCCATCAGAACACTAGAGACTACTCCCTTTGGAGCCCATTAGTTCTCTTCTAAGCGCCAGGCAAAGGAATCAGCACACAGAGATGTGTTGATCCTGCTCCTACCAACTTTGAAGAATGAGCAGCAGTGTGGAAAATAACCCAGTGGTCTCTCCCCTCAAGGATCTGTCCTTTCAGAGTAGAACTTGTGAGTGAAATGAGAGTGGCCTTGAAGTCTTTAATCTGCAAATAATATAACACACTTCATGGTTCATTATTATCCGAACATTTATAACCCTTCACTTCTATTTTTGATGGGCTTTATCATTACTAGCTTTTAAACTGCCTATATGTCTTTGAAAACTTCAGAGTATTCAGCTTGATAATCTCTTACTGAATGTTCTTTTCCTGAATTCATAGGAGGATGGAAGAGTTTAGATACCCCTATTTTTTTCTTTCTTTATAGAATGATTAGTGTAGAAATGAGCTCTATACTTTCCTTTATTTGTCTAAAAATCAAATAAGACAATGTATGTGAAATTAGTTTGAAAGCTTCAAAGAAATATTATTATATGTATTTGTATGTATAAAATATATACAAAATATGACAGTATGTACAATATAAATTTGTGTAAAATATGAGACATTATTATCACTGTATATACATGGATCAAAACGTTAAGTCATTTTCCAGTATGAAAGTCTCATGTTTGAGAATATTGAGGATAATTCTTTGAACTACTTTCAAATTATTTTTGTATTGAACACTCTTGTTAAATCATCCCCAGTGTTTCTTCAATGTTATGTTGTCTGCTCTGTGCTGCACTGGATCTGTAACCTCCATGAAGACATCCTATGATGTATTTTTCCACACATGGATGTTCTGAATTCTTAGCCCCTCCCAGGCTTCTTTTCCACAATGTAATTGTCACTTGCATATATAGAGTTATCTTCTCTTTGCAAGAAATTTGCACTTCCACCTATATTAACCTGTTTTCTTTATTATCCCCTTTTCAAGGACAGAGATATGCTTCTTTCCAGCATAGAGTATGTTACTTCTTTAAGACTAGTAGTCACAATTGTTGCTAACTAATACACTCAATAGGCACACATCAGAGACTTTTCCCTTTTTCCTCATATAATAGAAAGTTATTTCTTTCTTTTAAATCTAGTATAATGGCAATGAGCTTTTATGTATGTACAGAATGAGAAAAATGATGACTCAGTTATTACTTTGATCCCAGCTATATAATTTCATAATCTCAATTGGAAAAGATTGTAAAGCTGATGCCAGCATCTTTTAGGTTTCTCACATGACTAATTGTTCAAAGATTTTTATTTTTGAGTGTATTTTTCTCTCTGTGTGCCTGTGTTTTATGTTAGAACAAGCAAGTGCAGCTATTGTCATAGCTCCATCAACAATATTTATTGGTGCCTATTGTGAGCTGTGCATTTTGCTAGGGTTGATAGGGAAGCAGAATGTATCAGATACACTCCTTGCACTGAAAGCACTGACAATATAGTCAAATAATTAAGATTAATGTAAAGGACAGAAAGCAAACCAATTGAAGAGACACTACCTAAGAAATTTCTTACAGTGTATAGAAGATGTGAAAAAATTTCCAGAAACTATTACATTGAACCATTAATACTCTACAATAAATTCTTGAATCTGTTTTGATACAATTTTCTGATGATGGAACTAAATGAGGCTCAAAAAAATTAAATAAGTTGCCTTAGGTCACATAGCTTGTAGATGGCAGTGTTTAGATTCCACCTTGGCTCAAAAATCTGTCTACTAGTCCCTTAAGAGAAGTTTAGGACTACAGTAGACAGGAAAAGCTTTGTGGATGAGACAGTACAAGTAATAGCTACTGTGGATTGAGTGTTGGATGATAGGAACTCCTCTAAGAAGTTTATATGGTTTAAATTAATTCTGTCTCCAAACCCATGGGGCAAATTTTTTGCATCCCGATCTACAGCTGTAGAAACTGAGTATCAGAGACATTGAATAACTTTACCAGTGGCACAAGAGTGATGGAGCTGGGATTTGAAACAAGGTTTTCTGGCCTCAAAGGCAGTGCTCTCTAGTCATAATCTTAAGATGAACAATTGGGAAACTTGAGTACTGCAAACTAGATGGCCAGAACCAGGGTATCAGTGATCTGAACATTAAGGCAAAGGCAGGATGTTGGAGTGTCAAGTGGATATTGTAAGACAGAGGTAAAAAAGGAAGTTGAAAATAGTTTTGATGTCTTCAGCTAGGACAATTGATTAATGGCAGTTATCAACGGAAGTACGGTAGTGTGGGAGCAACAGCTCTTGTGGAGGAGTTTTGGTAATGTAGAGTTTAAAGGGGCTGTGCAGACATTTGTATGATATGGGGAAGTCAGGTTTGAAACTCAGAAGAACTTTCAGAATTAGAGATGTAGAAGAGTTAATAGTTTAAGTCCCTAAGGTGATCAAGATATGCAGAGAGGTGAAGACTGAGAAAAGAAAGCAATATAAATTGAAATTGGAGAGGCGATGGAGGAATCAGAAAAGTGTCCTGAAGACCAGTGGAGGGGAGGTTTTCCAGAAGATGGGGGATCAGGAGGGCCAAGTGCTACAGAGAGAGGTCTGGTAGGACAAAAATTGAAGAGAACTTTGGCAATTTGGGTATGGTTAGTCACCCTGATCAGAGCAGTTTCCTGAGAAAATTTGTGTGTTCATTTTTTTTTTAACGTGGAGAAATAGGAGCATGTTGAAGGTTGTACTCGTAAATTATTGGATGTACGGAAGAGTCAGGCTTTGTACAGCCTCAGGTTGAATAGCAGTATACATACGGAATAGCCACACTTTACTTTCTGGGCAGAAATCTGTTAGGGTAATAATGCAAGAAGCCATCTAATTTCTCTGCTTACAGCAAAGTCTCACTACTCACTATGAGTAAAGAAAACCTGAATTTGTTCCTCTAGTACAGGATAGCAGAGTGATTGCTCATCAGCGTGGAGGAATTCAGAGGTGAAAGCAGTCCTGCTAGAAGCCTTGAACTACCAGCTATCCTAGTGATAAATGCTCTCTGACTGCTGAGAACGGTAAATATGTCAGAGTCCCTAATTAGCTCAGCACTGGGTCTGCAGAATTACCAATTCTATCGCTCTGCTTCATTTACTTGCCATTAATACTTTTGGGGGTAAGCATCTTTTTAGTATTTTTATGACCAAGGTGGAAGCAGTGGTTTATTCATTGGGGGTAGGATCACCACAAGGCCCAGTATGGTCAACTCTAGAGATGGGAGAAGGCAGGGGAAGAACCAAAACAAAAGCAATAGATCTATTTTTGATTTTTTCAACTCTACTGAGATATAATTGACAAGTAAAATTGTAGGATATTTGATATATGTGCACATTATGAAAGGATTCCTCCCATCTACTTAATTAAAACATCCATCACCTCCCATATTAATTTTTTTTTCTGTTGAGAATGTTTAAGTTCTACTCTCTTAGCAAATTTCAATTATATAATACAGTGTTATCAACTGTAGTTACTATGTTATACATTAGATTCTCAGACCTTATTCATCTTACAGGTGAAAGTTTGTACAAAAGGGATAGATCTAGATGGAGTTATAGATAAACATACACATCCTTAATATAGTCATGGAGAAATCTTACTTTTTCAGGCTGGAAGCTAGAGCATGTCCTTCTTAACTGAAGAAAGGCAAGGACTCAAGCCTGAGGAATTGCATCCCTGTGGTATCTACCACAGGAGATAGTGAAGAGGGATTATCAAAATAACAAGTTTATAGAAAGCATTAATTTGAACCAGGTGAAATTTCTGATATTCGACTGGTTTTGACTTACACAAATGGCAAATTCTTATAATCAAAATAATAGGAGGGAAAAGAAGACAGGTTGGTTGGGGACCTCAGGTAGACCACTAAGTTTGGTTTTTGAGACTATTTGTAGCCCTTTGATAAAAATGGATTAAAAGGGTAGGACTAGGGAAACTTATTTACCCTGTGGAGAAGAAAATGAACAGATGTTATGATATCTACCTGTTCATCTGCCCTCTCGCTTCATCCAAGCTGTTTCTCAGAGCAAAACAAAATCTTTGAAGAGATTTTGGCTAGAAAACTAGGGATATATGTAGAAATATTTTGGTTATGAAAGGGATTTCAGAATCTGATAAAAGCAGTTGACTTCCCTCCCTAGGAAAATGAACATATACACATTAAAAAAAAATCAGAATATTTATGAACCCCCCTGAAATTCAGGTCAGAAACCCTTCATTTAAAAGATAAAGATATATTGATTTCAAGCAGTGATACAACCAAAGTAAAATCCCAAACTAAAACTTAATTTTCAAAGGTCTCTTGAAAGCACAGAAAGAGCAGCTGGGCTGGGGTTAATCATTCCACCTTTGGAGATAAGGCATTTGTACTCAGCATGCTAAGTCTTACAAATCATATATATATATATCTCTCCAGGCTGGAGTCTGGTTTATAGATCAAGGCATAAAGAATTTGGAGCAATGAGGCATTTCTCTCCAATTATTTTCTCAGTAGATGGCCTCCTATTATCAGATTTCAGTTATCAGTATATTCTTCTACCAATACTTTGATTGGCTCATTTAGTAATAACATATGGAAAAAAGCAGCAAAGGTTAGTGTTAAATTCTAGGCTCATCCAGTAGGGTAACCAGGCAGGTGGATATTGGAAAATAGCCTAGCCTTGGGTAATGCTTAATGTCTAAGGACTAGGCATTGGTTCTTAATCCTGGCTGTGGATTATAATTATTTTGTGAACACATAAAACATAACACTGTCCAGCCCCATCTCAGATTAGATCATAATCTCAGGGAGTGGGGACCATCTCAGATTAGATTAGGCAGATTAGATCATAATCTCAGGGAGTGGGGACCAGGCACTGGTACCTTTTAAAAGCATTCCAAGAAGTTCTAATGTACATTTAGGGTTGACAATCACTGGTTTAGAGTAAAATTAGATGGTGGTATGGATACGATGAAGGAAAGCAAGATAAAAGCATATTCTCACAGGTGAGGGCCATGGAATGATGGGAAATCTCTAGTAAATAATGAGTTAGTCGATATAAATTTTTAGTTATTAAATTGTATTTATAGGTAAGTTTTTACTAGAAACTAACACAGTATTGTGAGGCAATTATACTCCAATAAAGATCTACTTTAAAAAAAAAAAAAAAACTTCTTATAAAAGCTCTTGACCACTGGTTGTCAGTAGCGGGGATTTGGCCTTTGGATAGGAGTCTGCCCTTCCTCCTCCCCCATGGTTGCCAGCATCCAAAATAAAGCAAACTTTCCTTTTCACCAAAAAAAAAGAAAAACCACAAAAAAACAAAAAACAAAACAAACAAATAAAAAGGAGTCTGCTATAGTAACATAGGCTCTTAGGGCTGAGGGTCTTAAGGCATAGGGCAATTATCCCATCTGACTTTAAAGCAGCAGTAATGTTTTCAAAATTGGCACAAGATAATGTGAGTTATCAAGAGAGGAACTTCAGGAAAGAAAAAGCCCATCTTTAAAAAAGGTTATGCATGCACTTGGTGCATATTTCAAAACTCACAAATCTCACTGCCCTCTGTTCCCAGCTGTCCAGTTTCTCTCACTTGGAAGCAATCAATCTCTTGTTTACAATAGTTCATTCATGTATAAGCAGTGTCTTTTCTTTTTGTATACAAACAGCATTGTACAAATGGTATGTACACTATTCTACATTTTGCTTTTTTCACTAAATAATATACCCTGGAAAATTGCTTATGTTTTAACAAGTCTCAGGTTTAGATGTTGCATGTCCAAACTTGCATCCCTTGATACCAGGCATGTAGTAGGAACTCAACAAATGCTATTGTCAATTTCATCACCCTTCCTAGATAAATAAGCTGACACTGCTGCACCTGTATGCTGAAATGAAATTCAGAACTAGTCCATAAGGGATTTTTGCTGTCTTCTCCTTAGAACTATAGTAAAAACATGCCTTGCATGACATTCTCAGAAGTAGTGTTCAGAAAGAGACCAAATGTATTTCAAATCCTGCCACAAAAAGAGGCAAAAACTGTAGTTGACTCAAAAATTTTATGTCAAAGTCTGAGAAATCACAAGTACCATTGACCCCCAAGCCTTGAATAAACTGAAATCATAGGATTAATAATAAAGCCAATTTTTTTTTTACTCAAAAATTTAATTCTAATGTTTAAGTATACCTTTGTTTTAAGTTGTATTTCACTACTTTTCTGTGTTGAAAACTTAACCTCACTGGAAATTGTGTGAGAAGTCTAGGCATTACCTGGTTTTCTAACTCTGAACTTACAGCTGTGGTCCATTAATATTAACACATTGAAGCAGTAAGTGGTAGACAATTTTAAGTGAAGGTTAATTTTAAGATATTTGGTATCTGAAGAGAACTGTCATGTTTGCTGTGCTTTGTACCTTTGCTAACCACAATATAAATATAAGCAGTTGATATTTTATAAATCTCTGATGTTAAAAAGTCATGATTTATAACAGCTGAAAGCTCATAATCTCTGCTTTGCCATTTAGGGATTGCTTTCTGCCTTTGTTTTCTGGGCAGCAATGAACACTGTAGACTTTAGTTTAGAGGCAGGGAATCAAAGCAACTGGTAATGACATCGATTGAGTTTTAAAGAGATTTTAAGTTAGCTGCATTACTGCTTTGGGTGTATATGTTGTTTGTTAAAAATCCCTATAATCTTAGAATCTTCTTATTTTAAAATTGAATAGGTTTGGGGCTATTGCCCCTTACTGAATATGCAAGTTCTGGAGTCAGTGTCATTTTTTCCAAGCAGCTCAGCATACTTAGTGTGTTACTGGTTACTTTTAAAAAGCATTATAAAGGAGTCATATTGCTTATGTGTGCATGCATGTCTGTGTGTGCACATGAGCCTTTGATGTGCAGGAGGGCAGGAGAGAAGAGTGTTGGATCAAATCAATAAGGCATTGAGTCATCTGCATTTAGAGTTCATAATGAAAGAGGCTTACTGGCGTTGCTTCAGTTTTCTGAAACTGCTAGTGGTGATAGATGCTGAGAACATATGGGTCCTACGTTTATCACTGTAGTCTCTCCCTTTATTAGACACAAAATAGCTTATAGCACCTGCTATGTAATTTTTAATAATACTACTACACGCACCGCCCCCGCCCCCCCAATTACTAGAGTGTAAGTTCCCTTAGAGCAGGACCTTACCTGGCTTGTTCAAATAATTATTCCCAGAATTTAGAAAAGTGTCTAGACCATAGTAGATGACCAATAAGTATTTATTAAATTAATGAATATATTAGCACTGTTTAATGTATTATGACTGTTTGTATGCAAACAATGGTTTCTGATGAAAGATCTTATTCTGTGCTGTATTATATTTGCTGAGATGTTTATATCATTCAGGTCCTAATGTTTGCGTTAATCAGCAGGCTGTTTTGGGGAACAATAATTTCTTTGCTGTATCATAACTTATATTTTAATCAAGATTTGAGATCAAATAGAAGTTTTAAGAAAATAAAAAATAAAATATATAAATATTAATGTAATTCCAAAATAAGGAAATATCACTCATTGCTTCAAATGATCTTCTGAGGAATGGACAATAAAAGACAAAACAATTGAACCTTTCTTAATTCAACTGACTTACAAAAAACATTGTGAGCTTTTATGCATCACTTCCATTAGTATCCTAATTGTAATGACATGTTATTTTGATTTTTTGTGCTCAATAAATGTAATATTGCTGGAAATTTGGTGCAGGGTCAGAATTGCAACAGTAACAATTTTATATTATCTATAAAAAGTATAATGCAGTTATTAACTATTATTTCTAATTAACTGTTGTTTCATTATCATTAGATACAATTAATTTGAAGGCACTGTAAAATACATCAAACTGTGTCCTCCATGTAGGTAGTCATTATGGTATAGCATTTTCATTATGACACTAATAGCATTCTTTAGTGAGTATATTATCATTGTCCCATGACGCTGGCACTGCAGTGGAATTCAACTCTAATTGGCTATAAAATATCATTCTTCAGTAAAGGTCAAACCATCTTAAAATATTACCTCAGTGCTTTTAGCTTATCGGAATCATATTGGAAAAGTGATTTATTCTTATTTAGCAGGCAAGAAAATGGCAGCATTGACAGGGCAAGTCAATTGCATAAGGTCAGTTGACAAATCATTTTTACGTGGGTGAGGTCAAGTTTCCAAAGTCACAATCTACTGCACAAGGTGATCAGTGCCTAAGACAGATTTGAAGAAATAAAAGTCAAATGTTTACCTCCCTTGGTTAGAAATAGTACAGTTAGTGCTGATATGCTCAAGGCTTCAAAATTTGTGAGTTAAATTATATACATGAGTTGCCAGACTGTATCTGGCAGCTTTTTATACTATGTCAATGTGTTGACCTGTATGGGATAGTAATGAAATAAATTGAAATCAGATGTTTTGGAATAGTTGTGATAATAAAAATGAATTTCTAGTTGCAACAAATATCTTCTTTGGTATTAAAAGAGCACGAGAAGAAGCAACAGAATATAACAAAGAGGTAGTAAAAAAAAAGGAAAATATAACTACATTAAAGAATATTAAGGGTAACTATTAAAAAAATAAATGTAAAAACTAAATAGTGCTCTAGCAAAGATCCAATTAGAAGTGGATAGTGAATCAAAATTATTAAACGGCTATGGTTGGCCTCATATTGTCATCCACTCCTTTATTATTCTCTATTTGGGGAGACCTCTGAGTTGACTTCTAGTAAATTTTTTCTTTCCTTCCTTCCTCCCTCTCCTCTCCTCTCCTCCCCTCCCCCTCCTCTCCTCTCCCCTCCCCTCCCCTCCCCCTCCTCTCCTCTCCCCTCCCCTCCCCTCCCCTCTCCTCTCCTCTCCCCTCCCCTCCCCTCCCCTCTCCTCTCCTCTCCCCTCCCCTCCCCTCCCCTCTCCTCTCCTCTCCTTTCCTTTTCTTACCATAGTTCAGTGTTTCCCAAGTGTGTTTTCCAGAATACAAGGTCCATGGGATGCTCAGATGGGGGATATGGACAAAGTTTAGGAAATATTACATAGAGTCACTCATCTCTTAGAATTTCCTGATGTACTTTAACACTTTTTAGTCTCAAGAAATGGTCCAAAATAGGAAACCTGTTTACCCCAACCCCTTCCAAAAGGATTTGACTGTGAAATATATTTTATATATATATTAACATTCCAGTCACCTGACTTTAGAAACAAAGGAAGAAGTACCAGTGATGAGAATGTATTGAGGAATGAGGGGATATGGTTGGGCCAACATAGATTTTATGGGGCACTTTGAATTTTTGCAGAATTACTGATTTATTTATGCCATGCTCATTTTCCACTTTGCAGGAACATCAGTTAAAAAATGCTTTGTGTCATTTTGAACTGTATAGTCTATAAAAATTGTTAAATTTTTATGAATGGATTATCCTTTGAACATGCATAATGTCATTTTGAGGCTGTGGAAAACCTACATATTTTGAGATATCTTATTGGATTTTTTAAAAAAATTCTTAGAAATTGCTTTTCTTGGAGTGAGACATTTAATTGAAAAGGTCATTGCTCAGAAATCACTGTGATTCCAGATTTTTCTGTCTTCTCATATATTTTGAGAATTGCTATTGTCACTTTTAATAGCGATCATGAAAAAAAGTTTAATGTTAGAAATTCTTAGCAACCACGTTTCTCATATAATCTGCCAGACAAAACAATGTATTTAATTGCTTGGAAAATACAAGACTGTTTTATGTTATTAATTTGAATGTGATATATATATATATTTCCAGTCCTTTATCTTTCAAAACTTATGAAAGGAAAAGTGCAATTTGAAAAGCTTTTAGGATGCAGTATTGGAGCAAATGGGCTCTCTGATGCCTGGGCATTTGGTTTGTTTTATTTATGATGGAACATGGGAATATTTAAAAACTAAGATAAATAGTTTTAATGTTGAAAACCCCATTTTGTTAATATTGCTGTGTTAAATGTGTAAGTATTGAACAGTCAATGAAATATGAGACATTTTACCCAGTGACATTTTAAATGAATCTCCTTGTAGGGGAAGCCTGTGGGAACACCAGATGCTGGAGCTTATTTTCGTGTGCTGGCGGAGCATGGAGTAGCTGCCTTGTTTACAGCGCCAACTGCAATTAGAGCAATCCGTCAACAGGACCCTGGGGCAGCCTTGGGGAAGCAGTACTCTCTGACAAGGTGAACTTGGGATGCACAGGGCAAATTACATTAAAAACTGCAATCAGAATGAATAACTGAACATTATATATTTTTTCTATCACTGCAGTACCACTATGGAAAGAGCCAAAGGTTCTGAATGCTAAGAATGACTGTTCTAAACAAATCTTTGAAATAGTTGGAAATTTAACTATACTGTGAATATTTTTTAATACCATATCCTGTTTATTTCTGTTCAAATTTTATCAAAATAGTTCTCTTTTTTAAACTACTCAGCTTATATATTTTCCTTAAAGTAAAATTCTAAGTGTAACTTACAATGAGTATGTGTGTGTATATATATATATATATATATATATATATATATATATATACACACACATACATGTATGTGTATGCATATATATATACACACACATATATATATATAACATCTGTCTTTTGAAAACAGACTAATAGTCTAAATAGAGGGAAATATTATTTGATTTCACTTATAGAGATAAAACGTGGAAACTATAGTCCAAATTACCTATGTTGAAAGAGTGAAGGAAACTATTTTTCTATTGTTTTGTAATAATGTGCTCTGAATAGTTTAGGTATTTTTGTGCTGGTTTATTGCCATTCATTTTAGTTTAATGATATGTATATTCAAAGATAATTATAGCAATTTGTGTCTTCAAGGCAGATTCCAACATCAAATCTTATTGAACCTTTTTGAAATAGGTCACTGCTATCACGAACTAAATGGATTTTGTAGTTTCTTCAAGTCAAAAGTGGGTTTGAATTAAGTCAGTTTGAATTTTTTAAATTAAATGCCAGATGTTATGAATTTTATGCTGCTATGGCCCAAGAAGGGTTTAAAACAGGTATCATACAGCAATTGCAGATATAAGCAAGAAGATTTCAATTTGGGCAGGGTCAGTGGTTTTGTTTATTTGTTTCTTTTTCCTCTTTTTTTTTTTTGTTTTATGAAAAAATGGATCCGGATTTACGTAAAATGTTCATAAAATGAGCATACAATGTGTTCATAAAATGAATCTTCTATTATATTTCTATTCACTCTCTCTTTGTTCCTTTATTCACTACATTTCAACTTAGTTGTCTCCATTTCAGTCAAAAGAATAGAAACATAGATTTTGGTAAAAACATCTGAGGCTATGTATAGTCTCCACGTCTTAAGACAATTGCAGGGGTTTTGAAGAAACAGTGACTGTTGTTCTTGCAGTGTCTCTTTTCTGACAAATGCATTCTGATTACAGGGCATGTAGATATGTGACCAGCAAGCTAAGGTCTCTTGTTTGCTGCAGCATCTTTTCCCGTTTATACATGGGTTTTAGATGATATCCTTTACTGTAAAGGCAAGAACCATTTCTAATTTGCCTGAAATATAAAGCATCAAACAATACCGAATGAATACCTATTAAAACATCACTCTTTCAAACTAATAGGTATAGACATGGAGTACGAGATTTTAGGGTAAGAGAAATTGCAATAAGTTCCCCCAATCATGCCCCTTTGTCTTTAGGCATCTAAGTTATTCATGATGATGTGAACCTATGTTTTTAATAGATATTTAGAAGTGCAGACTCTATAAACAGCCTCAATTATTCAAATGACTACTATTAATAAATGCAAACACTTGCTGATCACCTACTATGTGCTAGGCATAAGCAGTTAAAGTTTGTTATCTCATTTGGTTTTAACAATAAGTAGGAACTGTGATTACTCTCATTTTACAGATGGGTGAAATTAGGGCCCGAGAGTTTAAGTAACTCTTTAGAAAGAAACTAACTCAGGCGATCTGACTAGAGCCCACACTCCTAACTAAATTCCATGGACATACTTTTCCTATGAAAGGTAAATTAGGAAACTAACTTGACCCAGGGATTCTTGTCATTCATGGCATAAGTGCAGTTTCTCCTTTTCATATATTTGTAGTCTATACAAATAATACCTTCACTGATCTACTTTGATAGATTCTCACTTGTGGACTAAAGAGAATGTTAGAAGGGACCTCCAAAATCCAACTATCTCACTAGGCAACCAAAGTCCAAGAAAAGTTGTTTGGGTTGGAGACAAGAGAGAACCCAAGTTAGAAAACCCAAGTCTTCTCATACAGCTATACTTTTAAGTTTATATTTACGTTCAAGACATTTCATACTAACTTACTGAATGGACATTCGCTTGATATTGTAATTGCAGGCTCGTGATTGATTTGCAGTTTGCTTATCTCTCCTTCTATAGAACATTTTAAGTGATGAAGTTTTCTTTTTAAAATGTTACATAGTTCATTAAAGATTGTTTTAAAATAAATTTAAAGGTGTTCCCCCCAATTTAAGAGGGTACTCTGAAATAGGTAACTAACCAGAACTGTAAGTTCATTTTATCAGACAACTAGAGTTTGGAAAAATAGATGAGAAATCATCTAGTGTAATGATTTCATTTCACAGTAGAGAAAACTTTGGTACAAAGAGGTGAAATAACATTCCCAGGATTACAAAGCTACTCTGGGTCAAAGCTGGGACTAGGCAGTATGGTATGGTAATTTAGATTCTGATTCTGGAGTTAGACTCCCTGGGTTCAAACCTACCATTTACTGGCTGTGTGACCTTGAGAAAGTTATGTAGCCTCTCTGTTCTTTTCTTTCTTTCTTTCTTTCTTTTTTTGTGGACTATAAGAGCAGTAATAGTACAAGAATATAATGAAAATAAAAGGTACATAATCCATGCAAAGCACTTGGAACTGTTCATAACATAGACTGCCTTAGCTGTTATTATCCTCTTCTGCTTTCTAATTCACTGCTCTTCTTTGTCACATCATAGTGATTTATTTTCCCATGATCTTCTAGTTCAACTTTAGTAAAGTTAGAAAAAATTCTGTGCTTGGATTTCCACTCAAGATAACACAGTACCTTGTACTTTGATGCAGCCTTTCTTTTCCCATTACACAGCAATGACAGATAATATGAAAAACAAGAAGCAGAGCATCAGAGCTGAGCTGAAAAATAAACTTTTCTGTGGACTGGAAATGGATTAGATTTGCAAAGCGTTAAGGGTGGCTGACGCCAGAGGCTTGCTAGGTGTACAAGCATACATTGGCAGAGTAAAGGGACTCAGTATTACCCTGCTTAGGTCATGGAGTCAGAGCTTGCTCGGTGATTGAGGATGGGCTGGAGTGTTCCTCCCCACTCAGGAAAGGAGGCTGATAATAATGACTCTCAGTTGTTTTCTGGGACTATGACGTATAGCAGGCTTTGGTCTAGGGATCTGACTGAGACAAAGCAACCAGAGACTGAACCAAACTGCCCATCTCTCATCCTAGAATAGGATCTATGATATCCTGAGTATTACTGTGGATTAATAATTCTGAATCATCATTATGGCATTGGACCTCTAGAGGATAGTTATATCACTCACAAACCTATTGAACAGAGAAGGTGAGCATAGGAGAGAGAGAGAGAAGGAGATAGAAACAAAAACAAAGAACTTCTATTTCGAAAAGAGTGTGGGAAATAAAATTCGAAACACACGAAGAACTCTAATGCTAATAAAATCAACCGAACATGGATTCGTTCCAATTGAGATAATTTTTGTAATATAGCCAAATCAAACTTGAAAATAAGTAGGTTAAGGATAATCAGAGTCATAAACCAGTAACTCTTATGTAAAATGTTTAAACTTGGGTATGAAAAAATTAAAAAGTACAATGGATAGTGTAAACTAAATAAATGAAACAAATATATGGGCACAAGGAAAGACTGTTAAAAATTACAGGATATTATTGAGGAAACTACCCAGCATGTAAAACAGAGAGACAAAGTAAAAAATCTGAAAGAACAGTTAAAGAGACTTGGAGGGAAGAATAGGAAACTACAAATGTATCTAGTAAGAATTTCAGAAGAAAATGGAAGAATTGTTAAAAAAAATGACAGTTGAAGAGCCAATAATTGAATATGTTACTGAATTGAAGAAAGATGTGGATCCTAGTTGGAAAGTGCCATCAAAGTACTAAGAAGGTTAAATATAAGTAAATTCTCATTGGACAGGTCATTTGAAAATTGCAAAACATGAACTGAGGCTATAGATAAAATCCAAAGAACTGCCAGAGGAATCAACAGAGCACCAAAGAGGAAAATCCAAACTGATGCCAATAGATGCTAGATGACAATAGTGAAAGATCTGCAAAGTTCTGAGGGAGAATTGTTAAACAAAAAATTTTTATTGAAGACTGAGGGCAAAATAGAAAAATGTGCATATGGACAAAGCTAAGAGAACTTAAAACCCAGAGACTTTCTTGACAGGAAAAATGCACACAGGGGAATGGTATGGGATATGAAAAAGCAGCAGCAAAAACTGATGAAATATGTTGTTGAATTTATATAGTTGTTACTATACTAATTATAATTGGATATTATGTTTAAACAGAAGCCAAAATAAATGCAATAAATAACTGTAACACAATGGTGGAGAGTTTTTTCAAAAGGTAATTTGAATTTTCTAGTGGGGAGTAATAGAAGAAAACAGAATGAAGGAAAGATGGAGATAACCACAGGGACACTGATGGAAAAAAATAATGATGTTCTGTTGTGTGAACTAGAGTTGATGAGGCATCACTGAAATAAACTATTTTTATTTAACTTCTGTTGGCACAAGTGAAGAGTAATATTCTCTTGTTTGGTGGTTTATGGACCTGGAAAGAAATATTCATTTTAGTTTTCTTCTGCCCCTACTTTACTACCTCAGAATTCTTCACCATAATCTATCTTTGGCTTTTTATCCATTACTATGCAGCTTCCTGTGTATTTTGGAATAAAGTTAATTTAACAACGTTTCCATTTTTCTGTTTCCCTTTTTGCTTAATTTTCAACTTAATTTGAGTCTTGAATTATACTCAGTTTTATACAGAATTGAGGAAAGAGGTATAGGTCTCATTCCCATTAATCTCTCTCCCCCTTTTTTCTACTCTGGGTATTGTATATTGTCATTTTGTTTATCCTTTCAGTATTATTCATCTTGAAGTAGATTCATCTTTCCATGTGTTACCATTATCAGAGCATCTCCCATATATTGAATTAGTATGTAACAATCTAGGGAAGCATTATCCAATAAAACTGATGTCTCCAATATAGTAGGTACCAGCCACATGTCACTAATGAACTCTTGACAAAAGGTTAATACTATGAAGAAATTGATACTTTTAAATTTTTTTCAATTTTAACTAATTTAAATTTTAAATAGCCAGAGGTGGCTAGAAGCTACCATATTGTACAGTGCAGAGACAGGACATATATAATTAATATGGGTAAATTTACTCTCCAGAGAGTCCAAATTACTGTGAAAAATGGCTAATTTTCACTTTAAAAAAATTTTTTTTATTGTGGTAAAAGTCACATAATATAAAGCATACTATTTAAACCATATTTAACTGTACAGTTCAGTGACACTAAGTACATTCACATTGTTGTGCAACTCTCACCATCATCCATCTCCCAAATATTTCACCTCCTAAACTGAAACTCTGTCCGCATTAAACACTAACTCCCCATTCACTTTTATGAAATGAATTTGTAAACAAAAATATATTTTTGAATTTTTTAATATGGGGCATTTATCTGTTTGTAATATTAATAAAATAATGGCAAGGTCATTAATGAGAAATTTCACTGTTGAAAAATGTTTCAGTTCCCTTTTTGCAAGCCTAAAGGGCTAAATGTTTTTTTAAAAATAAGAATACAACTCTTGCTCTTAGGCATGAGTTTATCTTTAAATTATCTTATAATTTATCTTTCAATTATAGATTTATACTAAGAGTTTTTAAGTAATCATTTGGTTATAAAAATATAAAATTACATATCATGGTTTTGTTTATTGTGAGGAATTAGGAGTTAAATAATGTTGGATTAAATATTTATTAAAAGATTTTAAATTGTCAGTCATGTCTTATTCCTGAATTTTATCTTTGTTTATAATGTGTTTATACTCATTAATATTATACAATTTGAAGTCTGTAATTGAGAAAAATAATAACTTTGGGGCAGTTTTAGGAACTTTAATACAAAAGTAGAGTGATAGTTTCTAGTGTATTTAGGGAAAGGGGATCATCTATACTATTTGATGTTTTTCTAAATTACCAATGAGCCCCAAAATTTTCCTCTGCTTTTGGTAAATAGTAAAGTGATTTTAATGGAAATGGGGGGATTTTTTCTGACTTGCAGAGAAGGCAGACACCACTTTTACTATTCTTTATTGAATATCATACCTTTCTATATTTGGGGACTAGTAAATTCTGTTATACATGTGCTATTTCAAAGAAAGAAGGTGGAAAAGGTACAATATGCTCCAGAAAATGATTACACCTTCAATGAAATACAAAGAATAGCTCCTCTGTTGGTTAGTAAGAAAACCATGCTTGAAACCCCTTGTAGTCATAAACGGCAAAAATACAACAAAAATCCCAATATGTACATATAGGTGTGTGTGTTCTTTCTGTTCCTCAAATTTCCTGTGATATTATACAACAGCAATATGATATTTTAAAGTTAATCTATTGATAAAGTGTGAAGCATGTATCAATGATCAGTCGTTAAAGGTGTCTGTTTAGTACAGTTTGAGGCAGCACAAAAGCAAGGAATAGTGGACATTTTCTTTCACTCTTTTTTGCTTCTACAATTTGTCATGGATAGCCGTGTTTTCCTCCTAATCATGTTTTCTTTAATTTTACTTTTATTTAAGGTCAGGTATTTGAAAGTTTGGGTTTTTGGTTTTTTGTTTTTTTTTTTTTCAATTTTGTTTTGTTTATGTGTTGGTTTTTCTTCTTCCAGTGACATACAACGTATTCCTAAAAGGCTTTTCAAGGAAACAGGAATTGTCAGTAGTAATAAATCCTGTTGCTCAGACCTCCTAGATAATCCCCCGTCTCCACCTCCACTTTTTTTCCCCGGGGGTCCCCGGGGGCTGCCTGGGTTCAAGTCTCACCATCTCTGTGATGGCAGCAGCCTCCCAAAGCCAGGGCCCCTGGGCTCCTGTCTTGACCTTCCTTTTGTCCTCCCCACTCCTGCCAGTGGCATCTTCCTAAAGCAAAAATCTCACTGTGCCACTCTCCTGCTTAAAATCTTTAATTGGCTTTAATTAGCTTCTCACCACCTTCATGGAGAAATCCAAATTCCTTAGAAAACTCTATAAGCTCCTTCATGACAAGGCCCAGGCCTGCGTCTCCAAATGGCATCACTTGTTCCTCGTTTACCCTAGAAATGCATAATATTCTTAATCACAGAAGTTTAAGAAAAATCAGGAAGCTAATAGTTTGAACAAGATACAATTAAAATATGTTCATATTTTTCAGTCATAAGATTATCAACAATATGGCGTTTATATTTTTATTTTGTCTTGTTTTTACGTAGCATCTAAAATCATAGATGTATCAACATCATTTTAAACTTTAAAACTTTACACTAGTTTTTGTTATACTTTAACTTACTTATAATAGCTTAATGTGTTACTATTTATTTCATCCTGCTGTAACATTTCTGTCTGATGAGGTCATAATTGATAATCCAAATTTTAGTTTCAAGCAAGTTATAAATGAATCCATATTTGATTACATTGTAGCTTGAATTGCAAATACATATGTAGTTTGCTTAAAGTTTAAGTACCTAAAAATCCCAGGTATTTTGATTGATATCGAGGTCATAAAGATGAATGATCCTAAGGAGCTCACAGTACACTGTGAGAAATAGGCAAGAAGCAAACAATTACAGAATGAGATATATGTTTGTAGCAGAGGCAGGAAATGCATGTTGTTGGAGCACAGAGTGAGAATATTTGAATCTTCATCAGATCTTCATGAAATGATGTAAGTTAAGGGAAGGGTAAAAAATCTTCTGTGGCTATACTCCATTGTTCAGGATGGGTAGGCAGGTTTTTATTTGATTAGTTTTTAAAAATTTTTTTATTTTTTTGGTTTTTATTTTGATGATAATGAATTAACTCTTATACACACATTCTTTGTTTTTTGTTTTGTTTTGTTTTTAACATCTTTATTGGAGTATAATTGCTTTACATTGTTGTGTTAGTTGCTGCTGTATAACAAAGTGAATCAGCTATACGTATACATATATCCCCATATCCCCTCACTTTTGCGTCTCCCTCCCACCCTCCCTATCCCACCCCTCTAGGTGGACACAAAGCACCGAGCTGATCTCCCTGTGCTATGCGGCTGCTTCCCACTAGCTGTTTTACATTTGGTAGTGTATATATGTCCATGCCACTCTCTCACTTCGTCTCAGCTTACCCTTCCCCCTCCCCATGTCATCAGGTCCATTCTCTATGCCTGCGTCTTTATTCCTGTCCTGCCCCTAGGTTCTTCAGACCCTATTTTTTTTTAGATTCCATATGTATGTGTTAGCATATGGTATTTGTTTTTCTCTTTCTGACTTACTTCACTCTGTATGACAGACTCTTTGACAGACGACAGGCCATGGGGGCATTGAGAATAGAAGAAAAAAATAATCATTCTCTCAATGAACCACCAATAGTGTCAACTCAATTCTGTTTTTCCTATTTCATCCTTTCTACACTGTGGCATGATGTTCCCTGCAAAGGATTTTTCATCTCTCGGTAATCATATATTCCTTTTGATAGGAGGCTTTTTAACCTGGAAGGCCACAATGGCATTTCTTTTCAAATCACTTATCTTTCCTAAATATGTCCTTGGAATAGGGGAAATATGTGTTGAAATCATAATAATCTTTACCAAAGTAACTCATGAGAAGGAGCAAGTGCATCATATTTATGAGCATATTTGTTGCCTTAGCTGATACTCTAGAGTGTATTTTCGTGTATAGACTTAAGTAGAATACAGCAATCAAATTTGGAGCTAAAATTAGCAGAGATAATGTCAAGGAGGAAAAAGGTTTTTCATTTTTGATTATTAGGTGAATATGACAGATATATTACAAAGATCAACTCAGTTGCTCTTCTCAGAACTGAGAAGCTATAGCTGTGAATTCTGCTTTTGAAGCATCTCTCCAGTGCTGTGCTATGCATTTAGTTATATCGCGTCCAAACAAATAATGCCTCTAACCATTCTACAACCATTCTACAGTGTTTTCCTCTGACAGAATTAATGTGATTAGATTCTACAATGTTTAAAAGAAGGTAGATGAAATTATTTCAGTTTATTTTCAAGGAATAATTTGAATTCACTCTCTCTCTCTAATATTCAGGTTCAAAACATTATTTGTGGCTGGAGAACGATGTGACGTGGAGACCCTGGAATGGTCCAAAAAGGTCTTCAGAGTACCTGTCCTAGACCATTGGTGGCAAACTGGTGAGCATTTTCCAAACATGTACATAAATATTGCAGACATGCTCAGAGGCACTGCAAGGATAGGAGGAAATTCTGAATTATGACCATCAGGCACAAACTCAGAAATCGGGTGGTTTTGGTGTCGATAGAAATAAGCAATTCTTTGATTATCTTTTTGTTAAAAAGTCTTCTTAAATGACATTGATGCTACCATTCTCTTGGTCCCTGGGTATAAAGCCCTGAAGACCACTTTTGCTTCTCATCCTCTTTGCTTCATATATCCAGTGAGTCACTAAATCTCAGATTTCCCTTTGGATTCATCCCATCTTCAGTACTCCCATTGCCTCTGAGCTGCAGCAGCCACACTGTCATCTGATTTAAATTATCCTCATCACTCATCTCTGTGCTCCCTGCTTTCCTATAACCCTGCACACTGCTGCAGGAGTACTTTTTTAAAGCACCGTTTCTTTTACAGGATTTCCTGTGGTTCTCTGACTCTTTTCTTATGATCAATAAAATCAAATCTCTTCTGCCTAGCACTCAACAGACAAATGTATTTTTCACCAAAACGCTTATCATTATATATGTAATTTATTTATTTACTTATTTATTCTCTATTTTCCTCCCACTAATTGATCCTTGGGAAACACCTTGTCATATTAAGTGGATAGAATAAAACTTTGGTACAGATAAAAAAAGACTTTCTGCTGCTTCTTTTGAGGAATGATTGTGTACATATGTGAAAGTAAGTAGTTTACCTGGAATCTGTTTTCCTTGTCACCGAATGTAGTGATTTTGTTGGCTCTTCCATTTGGCCCACTGAAAGTAGCTATGAGTTATCAGAGCCTTTACAGCCATCCTATGTATATATTTCAGTTCAGTCCTTCTCAGTTCAACTAATTAGATCAACAATTGTATGTTAGTATTTTCAGAATTTCCATCTTCTGAGCATTTTGGGCAGGGCATCAAATTTGGATTAAAAAATTAATAAAATTTCTAGCAAAAATTAGGTCTGATTTTAAAAACTCTAGCAAAAATTAGGTCTGATTTTAAGATCTAGAAGATCAAGTGAGAGACTAAAACTGAAGTTCAGTGTTTAATATTTTAGAACTCTTTGATTCTGATAAATTATACTTTTATATTTTCTTGGATATTGCTCTTTTGGAAAATGTGTTTTCTATATTCATTATAATATGAAATATAACATGAATGATCAGAGCAGAATGCATGTTCTTTAAATAAGATGCAAATCAGAAAGAACGTTTCTATTCTCTGTAATTTGATTTGCTAAGGGAGAAATTTCTTATCTAAATTCAGATTTGTAACTATTTGGGAAATAAAAAAAGGTAAGATTCAATTTGGAGAAAGAGCAGTGCTATGTGTAAAATACATAAAAAACAAGTGAAGAATTATTGCCTTGCAAGGAAGAGTGTTTATAGACTTGATGAATCCCCTATTCATCCAGAAAGTTCTAACAGTTATTTTTCTGGGCATAAAGAGGAAAATATTTTATCACCTTTAAGATGGTTTTCCAAGGTGGTTTTCCTTTCCTGGTCAACATACAACTTGTTTCCAATACACAGTGACCTTACACAAATGCTTGCAGAAGAGTTCTGTTCCCCACCCCTGGTTCCCTTAAAGGTGACTATGCTAAAGCTTGTTGAAGGCAACCAACACATTAATAAATAAAATTATGATTCCTTTACTTTTTCTTACTGATATCGTTGCACATAATAGCCTGTGCAGATGTATGTAGTTAGTGCATCCAGCTTTACAAAAAAGCTCACTGAAGCCTGAGAAACAAGCATAAGAGGTCTCTGGTGGGTAGAGTTCCACGTGAATTTGCAATTTTTCTTTGACGTATTGTTCAGAAGGAATTAGTAGACACATTATGTCAGTGTGCTTTGAATGACTGCTCATTACTGTGGAAAATAGAGTGGATTTCTACTCATAATGACAGATTCTTTCCATCCCCCAAATTTAATTTTACAGCATTTGATATTGTGTCCAACTGAAGTACACAAATACATACAAAGGGATAGGTATGTAGGTAGGTAGGTAGCTAGCTAGCTAGGTTAGTGGTTTTGTCCTTTATAAAAGAAATTTATCCTACGTGGTGCAGGTGTCTGCTACTAACAGAAAATTTAGTTAGAATCTTTATTCATTTGCATAGAAGAAATCAATTCAGTATTTTCAAAGTTGTATGTTGTGTTAAATAATTGCAAAGTGATACTGAAGTTTAATATTTGCAACTGTTCACCTTTCTTAAGGTGATATCAGATTAATGGGGGGAAAGGCAAGCACTTTATGGGTTATTATTAACTCTTAGAAAAAAGAAAGAAAAATTTGATATTTCTAGCACATTTATGAATTTCCTAATATTTTACATATCAAATAGATGGTCATGCACTTCCCCAAGAGGTAAATCAGCAAAAACCTGATAACATTTGAAGGAAGGTTAAGCTTTGCCCAAAGGAATATTTTTCTTTATTTAAAATTTCAAGTTTTCTACAAGGTTGCTGTTACTTGTTATTGACTTAGAAATTGATATTATTTTATACAATCGCACACTTTTATGAGCCTTCCATACAATGCATAATTTATGAATTTGCTCTCTGATTACATTAATACATGTGTACAAATGAGTTGTTAAGAAACTGTGATGTGTAATTTGGAATTAGTAAGGGGTATGTTAAGTAACTAAAATGTATGAGTGAAAATTGATTAGTTCCTGTGACTTGGGCTATAAGAAGGCACTCTGCAGTCAATCCATTTATATTACAATGTTGTTTTTGTTACCCAAGTGAAATTTGTATTAGCAACAACAGATTTCTAGTAACTAACATCCTCTTTTGATCTGTTACTATCAACACTCTTTGATGTCTGATTTAAATAATACCTAAGATTCTAAATTGAGAGCTAATCTGTGGAAAATCCGAGAACAGATCAACTCCTTGTGGGGGCATTTTAATAAAGAATTGTCTCTGTTCAACACCACTGAAGCATTAACCCCTTGTTTTGGATTGTAATAATGTAAACATTTAATGCTGTCATGAAGGAAATTGGTCTTGCTAAGTTTATAGAGGAGAGTTGTATATATTTGATTCATAACTCTGGCAATAGACAAATTGTCATTTACTCAGATGCTTTATCTTCATAGTAATTTATCCATAAGATGATTGAAAGCATCTGGATTATTGACTGAATTTTTCATTTTTTTAAATAGGGGTTAAGAAATAGAGGTGCTACAATCATAATTTGAAAAGGGGAAATTAAGAGAATTGATAATTGTTCCCTTAAGATATGATAGTTTGTGTACAAAGAAATAAACAGCCAGAACTTCATTACCCTCAGTTGTACAATCACCAGATAAAACACTGTACTGTTATAGATCATTTTTAGTACTAAGATGAGCTTTTCCAGAAATCAAACAGCACAAAGAAAGAACTGTCAGTGCAGTGCATTGTGTCCTTTGCAAGAATTTTTTTTTCTGATTTAAGATGCCTATGAAGGAACTGTTTTCCTTTTGAGTGAATCACCTAGTACAAAAAATTAAACAACTAAATACTAAAACCCAAAACACAGTAGACCTTATCCCTTTCTGAAGTTTCCTCCTTCCTTTTTCCCTTCCTTCTTTCCTTCCTGCCTTCCGGCCTTCCCTTCTCTTCCCTTTCTTTTTCCTTCCTTCTTTCTCTCTTTTCTTCCTGTTTACTATAAGATATGGCACTAGTTTAGAAATGACTGCAACAAAAAAGTTTGGCATCCCACTTTGTAATGTTATTTAATTTTATGTAGAAACACTTTATTCTTTTACTTGCTATCAGTCACTTAAATAAAGATAACCACTGCAAAGTTAGAATACTCAAGTTCCACAGTAGCTTTTATAAGGGACAACTTGGGGAAGGGTTTAGATCAAAAGAATCAATGATTCTTTCCACCTGCTAGCAGAACAAATCTGTGTAGTTTCCATCAGAAGATATAAACCTTATGTTAAAGTGTTTTAAGTGATGTCCCCCGCCCCTGTAGTGATGAAGTAATTGAAATGAGGTAATGACCACCAACTTGAGTAGCACTGGGTGATTTTGTTGTTTGTTTTGTTTCCATCACTTTACTGGCGGAGTAAAATTCTTCGTAGAATTTTTAAAACCCCTAGGAGGGATTTCAATGAGAAAATGGTAATCTCCTAATGGATTGAGTCATTGGTGTCCATTGAAGTTATTAATCTTACTTTATCTGCCTTGAGCCATCTTTGCTGAGTTCTTATATCTTGAAGTAATCACAGCATTTCTCTCCCTGTTTGATTGAACTGCTGCAGTTTTAGTTGCAATTGCTAGTTCTGAAGTAACTACATTCTATATATAGCCTAAATGCTCCTCCTCTGAGGAAGAATCTGATAATTCTGGATTTTACTAAAATGGACCCACAGGCTCCAGCAAACTTCAGTCATGCTGGTTCTTAAATCAAAATCATTGATCCTAAAGGCATACACATCCTAATACCGTATTATTAAAATGTGTCAAGGCTACTTGACCTGATAATCCTTATTTTTGCACTGTTTGGTAGGATATACTTCCTGAGGATAGACAACTGGGACAAGAGTTCTAACCCACAAAAATTGGTTAAGCTGACCAAATTCAGTCCTTATCCTTAGGTGTATCTGGAGAAGATCCATTAGCCCAGGATTTTTTAAAGGCAGCAATATTTTTCATTTACAAGAATCAAAACCAAAAATGGAATAATTCATTATAGTTTAATAAAAATTATCCTAACCAGAGATCTCTATGAGAAATGATACAGGCTCAAATATAGTACTGTCTCATTCCTCCTGGGTAGACTAAATGTGATTTGAGACTTGATAGGTAGAGTGTCAAAGTTTAAGCCACATTTTTTTCTGGATCGTCCTCTTCCTTGGTTACCCTTACATTTTCACACTTTCCACTTTCAGGCATCTGAACTGATATACTTACTGAAGAGGAATTTCAGTCTGTCAGTGTGTAGTTCTGAGTTTTGTCCGTGACAGGGTATTCTCTTCATCCCTGGAATTCCACATTGGGAGTTTTATGACTCTTGTTATTTCTGCCTTTCTTTAAAGCATGTTACACCTATGTGCTAGATGTGTGACTTTCTTCCATCTTCAACATACCTAGCTTGTGCCCCATGCAAAATCCTGTATGTTTTCCTGCAAAATGGCTTCCTAGGGCTAAGGGATAAAAAGCTCTGTATGGCTGACAGTACAGCGAGGAAAGTATCTTCTTGGTGACTTTATCTTGATGACTCTATCTTTAATTATTCAAAAATCTGTTCTCTGTGGTTTGGGTGCCAATAGCCACTAGCATACATTCTTTTGGTTGCAGATCTTGAAGTAAAATATTTCTATATACAACCAAATGCTGCCTTCCTAGGTTTTACTTTTCAACTGTCATTCCCTGCTTTCTGGGTTTTACTTAATATTTTCTGAGCCCATCAAATTCGGGCTGTGGTGGTAGGGTTTGGTTAAAGTATAGGCCTGCATTTTCAAAGACGGTGGATTGAAGTAGACTTTTGAAATACACGCTGTGGAACTCAGGGTTAGGCAGTGCCACTGCCCCATGAACTGGCTCGTCCAGAATATACCCTATGATGCTTTCAAATAGTAGAATGTAAAGAGTCTTTAGTAATATGAATGAATCACTATTGTCTGATGAATTTTGTTTCTCTCAACAGAATGGTCAAAAATAAACTCATCTCTTTTTTTCATTCATGGGAAAGAAATTGTAGATAGTTTGGCATGAGAAGTTGTGATTGGGAAGAGCAGTCATATAGACACAGTGTCATGTCAGCAATGTTCAGCTAGTAAGGCTGTGAAAGTATTCATCTGGTGAGAGAGGAAAAATGTCTTGATGTCATCTTTGTTGCCTGGCAACAGCATTTTTTTTTTCTCATTTGGAGCAAGTCTTCGTTAGTTTAAAGTAGGTGATTTTTACTGATAATTTGAGAAGCAGGAACTTAGAGGTAAGCTATGTGAATTTGGTTAGTGGAAGGAATAATCTTTTGTCAAATGTTAGGCTTGATGAGGCTTTCTCTTTTTGAAATGAATAACTGTTTACAAATTATTATTCCATCTGAAAATGAATATCCCAAGTCAAATAGCAGCCATTGAATCAGACATTTTCATCTTTACAGCATTTTAATGTGGGAAGAACACCAAGTTGGTGTTTTTTTTCAGATATGATTACTATACATGAAGTAGTTCAGATATGTATAATTGCCTTTTAGAATCTCTATTTATGCTCATTATTATATTAGTGATAATTTTTGACAAGAGACTAAACACTAAGAAATTGATTAATCATATAAAGTTGGTTCAGTCTTTGAAATATCATTTATTTTAATTGTCCTACCCTTGGCAAGAATCTCATTTAATACACTCTAGAAAAGTGAAAATATGTCATGTTTTTGTTGATCTTTACAAGAAAAAGAGTTCCTAAACCCTCCCTTGACAAACCTTATTGTCTGGAAATTTGATTTTCCCTTGTTGCATGTAATTCTCTGCACTGTGGGCCCTTTGGCCCCATAAAGTAGTAGTTCCCAATTCCTCTTTTGCTGTCCATTCTAATTAGAAAACAACAGGTGACTATTCTCCTTGGAAAAGCAATGTGGGTAGTAAAAAGTGATACTGAATCCCAATAAGACTGTTTAAATCCTGGTTTGGCCACTTACTCTGTAGCCGCTCGCAAGTCTCTAATCTAGTGCACATGTGTTTGCTCACAGGCTTGTAGAAAGCTTGAAATGAAGTGAAATGTGTATGAACAATGCAGCAAGTTCCTGGCCTATAGTAACATTCAATAAACATTTTTCTTTTCCTTTCCTTTCCTTTCTGTGAATAATCCTTCATGAATACAAAGGCCATCTTTAGCATCCTGGTCTGTAGATAGTCCAGACTCAAGAAAACTTAGAACATAAGAGCTCAGTTTATAAATGAAAATATTAATCATAGAGAATTTAATTTCCCAGTGTCAATTAGCTAGTTAAGATTAGAACCAGAACTGTCATTGTTCTGTGTTGATCAGAGCCCTTTCTTCTTATGTTTTATCTTAGGCCTTCATTAATACAGCATTTTTAATCTAATTCAACTGCAGGTTATTTATGAGTTTCTCTAAGGTTAGAGGCAGTGTGCTGGTAAGAGAGTAGGATAAGACCAGTGTCTCACAGCTTGAATTAATGGTTTGCTTCCAGTACCAAAAGGTAGGCTGCGTTGAATCAAGTATTTTAAAATGTAATCGTACCGTCTCGTGAACACAAAAGATTAAATTGATCTTCTTTCACTGGTGTACATCTCACTGTTTCTACTTTCTTTCTGCTACCACCATGCAAGTTATTTATAGCTCACAGTATAGATTTAGAGGTGTAGAGAATGGTTTCTTTACAAATTGCTTCTGTGCCCATCATGATGCTGTGAGTAATATGACTCAAGGGCCCTGTGCCACTGAATTGATTTATTTCCAGGACTTTAGCTCTCTGCATGGGCCACCAACATCTAAAATCCATATTGCTTAAATGTAGTGTTTCTAGAACCACAGTGGGAGCACAATGACAGACTTCCAGATACAGCAGGAGCTCTTATTTATAGAGCTGAACCTGCCATAATGTTCTTCCTCTTAGCCCTCACTCACATCTACTCTTCTTTCTGTGTTGTCTTTCATCTATAAGCCAAAACCCTGGGGGTTGTCCTGGATTTCTCCCTCTTGCCCTGTCCCTATATCCAAACCATCAGCAAGGCCTTTTGATTCTGAGTGTAACTCCAACTTGGTCTTATCTTCCACTGCCACTCACCTGCATCAGACCACCAACATCTAACTGATTTCTTGCACTGGGTTGGGTTTCTCAATTTAGTGCTCCAGTTTGCAACTGAGGAGCTTTTTCTAAAATGCCATTCTGAACAAATCTCCTCTGCTACAACTCCCTGAGTCCCCCAGTGTTCCCAGAATAATATCCAAATTTCTTAACACTTCGCTATCTGCCTTTTCTCCTCCCCTCTCATTTTGTTCCTTATTATTTCTCTTCTTTCACCCCTCGTCCACCCCCCACCCACCCCAGCCCTGCAAGCTTTGCTCTGGTAAATAACTTGCAGTCAGTCCTTGGTGGTCTAACGTCTCAACTTTGCACATAACTTCTATTTCTGTTAGGCTTGTCTTTCCATCTTTAACACTCTCTTCTCCCCAAAAGAAATGCATTAAGAAAGTTGGGTATGTTCAATAAATATTTGTTGAAGGACTGACCTTTGAATAGCATTCTTGGAATAAGAAAAAGATTGTAACAGAATTGCAACAGTAACATAACAGTTTTTTTCTCTTTCCTGAGTCCTCTATTTCTCTTGCTCTCTTGTTCATTTTGGGATTGCATTGTGTGATCTGCTACTTATTTTTTAAGAACACTGATCTCAATAATGGGAGTCAGAGCCTAAAATTATGTAAGTATGTATTTACTAGTCAGAAAACATTTCCTAAGCACAAAATGTCAGGGATTAGACTTTGGTCCTGCTGATACAAATGATTCTCAGAGCACACAAGAAGAACCTGATTTCAACTGCAGGCTAGGACAGTGTTTTCATATAATTACATGCACAATTCTTTTTTGAAAAATTTTGTAATATTCTTAATGTAAAGTGTTCCAAGTATCTATTGCTGTGTAAAAAATATTTACCCTAAAACCTAGTGGCTAAAAATAACCACCATATCTCATGATTTTATGGATCAAAGATATGAGTAGAGATCAGCTAGGGATTTTGTGCTCCAAGTACTGTTGATTGAGACAACTGAGAGAGGATTGTGTGGTGAATGAGCTGGTCTGGAGGCTCCAAAATGGCTTCACTCTCATGCCTGGGACTGCTGGAAGGCTGGACTCAGCTAGGACTGTTGTCCGGAACGCTTGCAAGTGGCATTTTTAGCTTGGCGGGCTCAGAGTAGTGGACCACGTTACATGGCGCCTCACGGGTTCCTGAGACAGTGTTCTGAATTTCTTAAGGCCTGTGCCTATAAACTGACAAAGCATCACTTTCACTCTTTTCTGTTACTCAAAGCCATCACAAGACGGTAGAAGAAGTATTAAACAAATTGCACCCACCTTTAATCCACCACTGTGGAGAGATTTCAAGGTTGTGGATGTAGCCTTTGGACTCTTCAATGTAATTTCTCCTTTGCTCACCATTCAGAAATGGTGTTAAGAAATTCTGTTAATATTTGAATGTGTATCATGCCAAGATGTATATTTTTGCCCAATGTATATTATTTATTAAAAAATTAAATCACATTGTGCATTTTGTTTTACAACATTTATCTAAACAATATTTTGTGAGAATTATTTCCTATCACTAGACATTTTCCTATGGTGTTTGGTTTTGCATTACTCCTTAATATGGAATAATTCCGATTTTTTTGGACAATCTTTTAAACTCTAGTATAAACAATACTGTGGTAAACATCCTTGATGCTTAATATTTGTGAGCTCTTACAAATATTTCCTTGTGTATAGCCCTTAAAGTGGAACAACTGAGTTAGAGGCTATGCTCAACCTTTAAGAGTTTTTAGAAAGATTGCCATTTTTAAGACTTTTTATAAGAACTGCCAACTTGCCTTTCAGAAATGCTGTATTGATTTGTAGAAACACTAACACTTATATAACAAAAGTGATTGTCTTTGGCTTGTATGGGCAATCTGTCTCCCATCTACCACCTAACTGAGCTCTAGTCTTTCTGTCAATCTAGTGAATTGATTCCTGCTGTTCAGAAAGCCACAGGAATCTCTGTTATTAACCAGCCATCCTAAAACAGCTCCCATCTGTCCATCACTTTCTCCCACGTCTCTCTCAAAACCCCAAATTAAATAAACCTGATCATAAAACCTACATGATGCCCAAATATTTAAGTAAATTCTATTTGCATTGTTGTGATTCATTAACTTCTTTGTTTAAAGGTCCACACTAGCTCGCAACATCACTCAGACTAAAAACTTAAGGTTTTAAGAGGACTTTGAAGTAGTTTTACGTGAGCTGTCTCCTCACTACCTCTCTGACTTCATTTCCTGTTAATACTTTCTTCATTTGTTCTGCTTCAGTCACAATGGCTGCCTCACTGTTCCTCAAATACTCTAGGAATAAACCTACCTCGGTACCTTTGCACTTGCGGTTCCTTTCTCCTGGATTCTTTGTCCCCAGATATGTATAAGGCACATGTCCTCACTTCTTTCAAGTCTTTACTCAAATGTCACTTCTCAGGGAGTTTTTTTCTGGCTACCCAGTTTAAAATTGCAATCCCTTCCCATCGCATCTCATATCCTATTCTCATATCCTATCTGTGCTTTCTTTATGTTCTTAGTGGTTATCACTCTTTGACATGCTGTGTGTTAGACTTTTGAATGTTATTATTGTTTGTTTCCCCAGTTAAAATGTGAGCTCCACGAAGGCAGGGATTTTGGTCACTTGTTTATTGCTCTATCCCCAGTTCTAATGACAGCACCTAGCACATAATAGCTGCTCAATAAATGTTTGCCAATAAGTGGTACTACCACCATTACTTCCATTTGCAAGTATGAGAGACTGCACTCACTCCGTGTCACAAAGGTTTTTCTTCCTCTGCTGGGATGCAGTCTGGGTGAGCTCTATTTTCTTCTCTCCTCTGTATTCTACATGGGAACCTCATGAGTGGCACACTTATCTATGCCATTCTTCTCCTGCTCTGAAAGAACTATGCGAACCAGGACAAATGGTTTAATTTTTCTATGTTAGGCCTTAGTACTTTTCATCTGTTAAAATAATATTTCCTTTTCTCCCTATCAGCTTATAGTTGGATTAAATGCAATAATATAAACAAAAAGCACTTAGCACATGGTACATGGCATAATTCATGTTTGAAAAAATTATGTTTATTAGTTCTCCTTTTCTTCCTTCAGAAGTTTTAAGGAAAATTCATTTAGGTAACAGCTCACTAATGCAATAAGGTGGAGTGCGGCAGTAAAAACACTAAAATAATAGTGAAATGTCTGTATTAGCTTCTAATGAAGTGTGAATATAAAACATACCAAGGTAACGTATTCTTCACAGCCCTCAATTTCCTGCCATCTTCCTGGTTGTCTCTTATCTAAGGAAATTATGCTGGTGAATTGCTAAGCATTGTCTTTCTAAGGTTGGACCTCTTTGGAAAGATTTCTCCAAATGAAGTGTCCAATTCTTTTCTTCAAAGAGAATGTTCTGGTTTGTTCAGTGTAGCTATTTCCCAGTCAAAATGTGACATCTGGATTTCCTGTCTGCTTAGATAACTGCTAGCCAGTTAATTATAGCCTGGGCAGTGTGAAGCAGATGTTTTTAGAACGTCTTTGAAATGGGGCTTTGGGAGTCCTTTGGAGCTTGATTAAGGACTGCAGCATGCCTGGGGCTTTCCCTAACTGGAAGCCTGTTCTGCATGTGGACCTGCTGGGAAGCCAGGGTGGTTATACAGTCTGTGTGCATGAATGTGTGAGCATGCATCTGTGTGCCTACGTTGCAGATTGATCAGTTCTTGGGTCTTGGGACGTTCAGGGGTATAAAGAGAGAAAACCAAAGTCTCTGTAACAACCATTATGGTCTTTCTCATCCCACTTTTGTCCTAACTGTGGCTCCTTATTATACTTAGATTCCTAGGAACTATCATTTTGTCTGTATCCTTTGCATGTCACTACCAACAGTTCATTTTTAATGCTCTAAATGAATATCAAAATAAAGTCAGTAAGTGCTCACTTTGGCGGCACATATACTAAAATTGGAACGATATAGAGAAGATGAGCATGGCCCCTGCACAAAATAAAGACAACAAGATGCTCAAATTATTAATGTTCAAAGTATAAACTTCTATTATCTTCTTGAAGTAACTGAATGGATAATACTTTTCATTGCCCTTAAAATTCAGTCAAAATAATCATATAGAAAAATATGCTTTTCATAGTTGCTTTACAATCATAAATTACAACAAAACAGCTGAAGGTTAAAGGTTATGAATATGTAATCACTATGAAGAGATGCTTAAGAATCTCAGGAAGGATGTATAATGTCAACTTAGGCAGTAGATATTGGCAGCGCTTCAGTTTCTTGTGTCTTTATTTAAGAGTAGGTTTTATTCTCCCTTCCTTTTCCCACACTCCCTTCCTCCCAGTTATCAGAAGAACAGAGTGCCCATGTCTTTTGTAAGAATCCACACTGAGATGAGATGAAGCAGGGTGCAGTTAGAGTTTCGTTGTTGCGGGGTTTTTGTTTTTCTTTTAAGCAGCAGATACTAGAACCGTTGCTAGGTATTAGAGCCACTGGAAGGTACATTTGTACGTTCTAGAGCTATCTGGTGACAAGCGGCTGAGAGGCCTTACGGGGTTGAGAAGTGTCAAGAGTTTGAACTTCAGATGATCGGAGTGCCCCTACTGATCACCTAAACTTGACAAGATGTGCTTTAAAAATAGCAGGTTGACTTCAGAAGCTGCTTCTCACCAGGGTGGGACGGGGAGGGGCAGCCTCTTGAAGGGGATATCTCCTTTCCTCATGTGTCTTAGTAGCTTCTGTTCTTCTTGTCACCTTGTTACGTCGGAGTACCTTCCTTTCAGCTCCTCACTCTGCAGGGTTGCTACCTGCCATCACCACTGCTCTTACCTCACTGCTCTTGCAGGGTCGCTGAGATAGGTACTCAGACGTTTTCCAAAAGGCAAAGGGAAAAATGCTGCTAAATTTCCAAACCTGTGGATTTCCTCCCATGCTTTGATGGTGCTGTAGGGAGAATGCTCACAGCTGATAGAATGCCATGTCATAAAATACCTCCCGATTTTTTGTCATGATATGAAAATATTTGAGAATTCTTTGTCCAACATCAGCAGTGTCTTCTCCGGTGACTCGCTGCTTCTCCTTAGCGGTGACCATCTGGCTTAGCACCTTAGGCACTGGACTGTCACTCAGGAGCTGTGTTTTAAAGTTTGAGAGTTCATCTTCTGTTATTGATACCAGCTGAGACGCCATCAAAACGTGAATAATAAACTGAACTACTCTGGAAGGCAAAGAACAGTAATAAATTCTTCCCATCATTCTAAAGTGATACAAATATATGATAAATCATGGTGGAGACCAGAGTGGAAGAAATACATTCTGAGTCCTTAGGAAGATAGAAGTTTTTAATATTTTGGATTACTTTGGATCTGAATGGTTTGGCAGTTAATCCCTTGGGTGTATGTAGGTGTACATTTAAGTGTATAATATTAAGCCAGTAGTTCTGAAACTTTTTACAATCAATACCCTCTTATCTTACCCTCCATAGAGACAAATCTCATATTCAAAATATTCTGGTAACTCCAAACTTGTATTTGCCAATAATAACGAATGCATTCTTTTATAAAAAATTTTCAGTTTCAGAACTTATGATTATTATGTAATAGCTGCTGTTATTCTGAGTTACAACTTGAGACAGAGAAGACAAATGTAACATTTTTGTTAATCAATGAAGGCTAATTGTGAATAAGTCTCTGGTCTTGAGGAAATGATCAGCATAAGATAAATAGCTTCCTTCCTAGGTTTTGGGCCTTCAGAAGTCCAGGAGCAACAGGTTTAAGCGAAATTTGATAAAGCATTGGTAAATTCAGTTTTAGATGCAAGGTCTCTAGGCAAATGTAGATCTTAAAAAATTAGAATATGATCCTGTTCATATATTTTAAAAAATCTTCATGTTACCTGTTCCAGAGACTAAACTATAAATAACAGAAATATTTTGCCCATTGCTGTTATTTACCCTGATAAAATAGCTTTAGATGAGTTAAAAGAAAGCATCTTTTCTAGAGATTTTTCAGTTTTTAACATATTTTGTAAAACTGTCACAGTCATGTAATTCTCCAGTCTTCATGCCTTCTGATCCACAGCTGAAAACACTAGAGAGGCCTTTCTTGTCTTTAAAAGAACCACTACTATATATATTATTCTAAATTTGTGTCCTTAAATTTTAAAAATGTCAATATCGTATAAATTACTGGACTTGTTTCATTTTTAAATAGTACATTTGCACTATTTATCTATTCATCATGCAGTGAAATTCTGTGGAGGGAGGGGGCAGTGCAGGCACTGAAGAGACGTCATGATCTCAAGTTGAAATATTAAATGATAAATAATATTTATTTCTCCAGAGACTGGTTCCCCAATTACAGCATCATGCATTGGATTAGGTAATTCTAAAACACCTCCTCCAGGGCAAGCAGGAAAAAGTGTTCCAGGATACAATGGTGAGAAATTACCCTGATTACTTGAAATATGTAATGTTAATAAATTTGGTATTTTTCTGTATTTAGTGTGAATCATATTGCTTGAAACATACTAGGTGCTTAATAAGTATTTGATTGAGTGAATGCCTTGTATTAAAAATGTCTAACTTTTTGTGATAACTTTTGTTATTAGCCAATTTGATCAAAAGTAAGATTATTGACTTCTAAGGACATGTTCTAAATGATTGGCATAATATAAGGCAAGTTAAGCATATGTATGCGAGATTAACACTTATGGAATACATGCTAGGTGCCAAGTACTTTGCATACATCTTTTCAACTAATGCTGAGGTATATTTAATTTACCAATATTATTCCCATTTTAGAGATGAGTTAGCTGGTGCCCAGAGAGACTAAATAACTTTCCTAAGGTAACACAGCTCATTAGGTCCTGAAGACAATGCAAACCATTATGTTTTATTTTGTTTGTTTGTTTCTGTTATAAAAGCTGCAGTTTTTCCCATTATATATGCTATCTTTTAATTTAGAAGTGATGATAAAGCTTTTGAACCTTGTTGGCTAAAAAAAATGAATATAAAGAGTACGGATTCTAAAAAGAAAAATAATTTCATCCTTGCTGGCAGTATGTGACAATGAGAAACACTATCTTTTCCATATTTGTTTTAAAATTATTGGTAGTGATTATAATAGTTCAATAATCCCCTGGATTTCACCTCCTAGTTGTATGTCTTATACAAGGTGACTTGTTTAAGTTATACATTGTTACACAAATCAAACATTCAACTTCCTTATTTCTAAATGGGAATAATAATGCTATGTGCTTCATAGGGTTGCTGATGGAACACAGTGAAGCAGTAACATAGCACCTGCTTGTAGAAAGACTGAACTAAGTCTTAGCTAGTAGTGTCATTGATATTTCAGAGAAGCCAGAGGGGCTGACTTGATTTAGTCTTACACATTCATTTTACAGACAAGGAAAATGAGGTACGGAAGTTACGTTATTTGCATAAGGTCGCACAATTTAGCTTAAACCCAGCATCTAGGAACAGAATACAATTCCTGCATACAGTTTGTATTTGCATGTAAATTACAAAATTTAGAGATGTGTTTTTGCTTCTCTGATGTAAAAATATTACATTTTCCTTCTAGAACAATGACCGGTTAAGGATCATTTGGTTTAACCTAGCAGATATATTTATAAAAAGACATGTACGATTTTTTTTTTAAGGGCAAAAATAGATACTCTGTGAAGTCAGTGACTTCTCCAGGCATGGAAGGGTGAACGCAGCTTTATGAAATCTTCCCTTTGAGCAGTTCTGTCATCCCTGCTCCTTTTATTAGAAAAATTGCTTTTGTGTTGAACCATTTTTAGGGGCTGATGACTGTGGGAGATGTTAACTACGTTCCCTTTCAGTGTTTCAGTACCATTTTCATATCCAGCTGTAAGAAGGAGTTAAAGCTTTGATGCCTCATGGAATTTCAGTACAGATGTTTCTCATTGTCTGAAAGCCATTGGCTTACAGACAGCACAGCTTAAACGCTAGAACTAAAGTATTTATAACCAAGGAAATAATGACTTTATGACGCATGATTTTTATGGTTATTCAGAGATTCAAAAGTATAATGTAACATTTAATATTATACTTTTAAAAAGCCATATCCTTTTGGGAAAGGAAAGAAAATCATTTTTGTGTGAAAAACATTCAAAGTAATGTAATACTTAATTTCACATTCATTGAGTATCTTACACAAGGTTATCACTATATTTTTTTTCAAGTAATTATTGTACAACACTATGAGAAGGGAATTTTTTCCACTTTTTAGATAGGGAAATGGGAGGGGTAATAGAGCAAGAATGTGTTCCAGGGCACATAGTAAATTGGCCACCGTACTGGGATTTGGGGAGACAAAGATGAATTATCATGGCTTCACCCTTAATGAGCTCACATCTAGTGAGGGACAGATACCTACACCGTTAATAATTGTCAGAATAGAATTTTGAAACAAAGTGCTCTGGGAACACACAGGAGCAATTAACTTTTTCTGGGGATAATGTTCTTCTTTTCTTATAGCATTTTTCAGTAGAATAACCTGGATGGATGTAGCCACATAAAGGATCTATTAAAGCTTAAAACATGATGATATATCCTTACTCTAGTTTGTACTAAAGATGACTGCATGTGCATACAAGCTTTGGTCTCTTGAAATCCTTCAGGATTTTAACAGTGTAGCATAGAACACACTGGGATAATATTTGGGAAGGTTAAATTGACCTTAAAGCTCATAAGTGGATATTAAGCCTTAAATCAGAAAAAGGAGTTTGCCAGGCTTTTAAATTCTTTATTTTTATTGCTTGAAATATGTTTTGTCTGTGTTTTAACACTTTATATCCTTTAATTTTTGAAAAGCTGAACATATTTTTAATATTTTTGACAGAATGGAGGGGTATGTTTGAATGGATATAAACGTAGATTTTAAAATTACCAGTGTATTTGAAATACTATGTCTTTATTTAAGGGTGATTCTGAGCAAAAATTCTTTATCTAATTAAAAATTAAAAACATGTACACTTTAAATTTTCATTTTTGCTTATTTATGTATGTTTGTGGTCTTACAGGAATTAAAGGATGCCTTTTTAAAGCTAGAGTTTTGGGAAGCTGAATATAGAAAATTCGGAAACATTTAAGCCTTAAGTTTATGTGTTTTTATTCAATTATTTACTTATTTATTTTTTTATTTTTTTATATTTTACTTTGCAGTTATGATTTTGGATGACAACATGCAAAAACTGAAGGCTCGGTGTTTAGGAAACATTGTGGTAAAGTAAGCAAAATTTTCAGTGCTACTGTTTAAAAGAGCAAGAATTGGTATGTAAAATTAAGAAAAAAAATAGAGTGGTTGCAATGATATTACTAGTGAAGAGGTTCCAGAAAAAGCTTGTAAATTGTTTGAGAATACTCAATGCCAGCTGTTGTAATTTTAACATGGAAGCCCCATAAAGTGGAACCAATTTAGATAGGACTTGTAAAAAGATAAATCTTGCGTCTTTTAAAAAATATTTCTGATTATACGAGTAATGCATAGATGATAAAAGTAACTTAAGTACCAAAAATATAAAGAAGTAAATAAAGTTTCTGTACTCTGACCCTTCAGTAATACAGTGTTAATTTTGTAATATATATGACTTTCCACTTTTTGAAACGCATTTTAGGTTGTTGGAACAACTTGGTTTATTCTCATGTATTCTTGTTTTTCCTTAACCCTGTCTCGCAAGCATTTTAAATTTTACTCTGCCTTTTAAAAATGTTTATTCCCTTTCTAGGCCTCTTAGTCTTTTTTGAATATTTATGATTATAAATAATGCAGTATTGAACATCCTTTTTGTGTTGTCTTCTTTTCTGATAATGACAATAGTACTGAATAAATTTCTAAAAGTGTAATTACTGGGTTAGATAATAGTACAATATATAATCCCTGACTCATCAAGTACCACAATTTCTTGCTAGCAGTTTTTATCATTGTTCATTTGATAGACAAAGTGCTAAAATTAGTAGTAAAAATATTCAAACGTACTTTCATTAAATCAGTACTTTAAAATTGTTAAGCTAGCAGAAGCTGAATTGGAAGTTGATTAAGCTGGAGACACACAGTATGTGACATTTTAATAATTGATACAGGTAGCTTTATTGCTTCTGATTAGCATGATATTGGCATCTCTACTGATATGCCTTAAGTAGTAGAATTTGCCAGAATGAGCTGTTATGAATAAAGAACATTGCATGTGGTTTTAAAAAAGTTTTATTTTCCTATTTATTTAAAAGAATTCTTATTACTTGGCATTCTCAGATTGGTATAAGATTTTACTCAGGTTAATAAAACATTTTAAGTTCTTTGAAAATTAAATGAAAAATAATTATTTTAAAAATAATGTATTTTTTCAAGTAGGGATACTTTAACCTTATAAAAGGCTAGTAGAGGAGATGCACTTTATGTATATTTCTTCTCAGATTTTTATTGTTATCAGTAAACATGTGAACACTTTATTACTTTTTTTAATTTAAATTTTAAGACGTTGCTGGCAAATGGAAAAATTAATACTGAATATACCATTTCTATTCATATTTTTCTGAATCAGAATCCATATTAACATAGAGCTGATTGAAATCTTACCTGTGAGGGGGAAAATTGTTGGGGACAAGAGGAAGGCTTGCTAAATGATTAATCTGAACAAGATTGTGGATGGATGCTTAACTAGCTTAGGGAAGCACATGGTTTGTGAGAGCTTTTAAAAGCACTCTAGCAGCTTGCATTTTATATAACCCCTAACTCTAAGTGAGTCATCTGTTTCATAAAGCAATGTTTGCAAGATCCCAAAGGTGGCATTTGATGCCAGTAGAGTTTTAAACCCGTCATGCATCCTGTCACTCTAATTATCAGTGGCCTCACCCCACATCCATTCAGAAATAATAAAGCACATAAACTATAATTTTTTTCTCATAGCCATTAGTGTTACTTCAAGTACTTGAAAATAACAGAACTATTTATTGCCTTAAAACATTCTGTGCTTTAGGTTGTCGCCAATTCAGAAAGATTTTCTTCCCTCTCTATTCCTAAACAGGGAATGTTATTGTACAGATCTCAGATTCTGAGATTTCATTATAAATTATTTGATGATACAGTATATTATGACATGCAGTGGACTTTGATTCATCCCTTAAGTTAATAGTGAAACTAAGTATTTGAAAATATTATATATATATAATTATATTCAAAAAGTAAGGTAGAAATAATGAGGAAAAAAAGTTACCACCAAGATCTCTCTTTTTGTAATAGAACAGTCTTGAAACCTTATTTCAGGAACTCATTTTTATCTGTTAGAGCAAGGATTTCCTTTTGAAACCCTCATCTCCAGTAGCCATTCCAGTCTAACTCATTGACCTGAAAATTTTTCATGTATCCCAATAGCTGCTTGCAGTATGCATAGGATGTTTTTGTATTTAATCAAGAAGACTTGCTTGTATCCATCTATAGCTATTCTGTATGCTTTGAAGGGACACACATCATTCATCCAGAATGGAAAATGGCTGATGAATGCTTTTTAAGAGCACATAATAGATATATGTTTAATTGAATTAAGGGAAGGGAAAAAGCACACCTTCTTGCCTTAATAAAAATTACCGAGGTTTAAAAAAGCAGTGTGTAATTTGAGAAGAGAATAAGGTTTTCCATGTAGACCATATTCTAAAGGTCTGTCATCTGAAAACCAGGGTCCTTTCCAGGGACCAGCTACCTGAGTCCCCAGAACCACTTGGTGGACTTTTAAAGGTGTTTGATGAGAGATTATATATGGTTTCCAGGGTTTACAAAATATCTGAAATTCTAATGTTTAAGAAACTTGAAAAATTTATAATCAAAATGAATATATATTTAATTGAAAATCTATAAACTTTAACATCTTAACAACTTCATTGTCAATTTAGTCTTCATAAATTTTTCATTTTATTTGCAAACAATTTTTAGGTTGTATTTTCTTACTTCCCATGATTCCTGAGTATGTACAGTGATTGCTAAGAAATAATAACCAATGGTAAACTATAGGTGTGGCTTCTTGCCGTATGATTTCAAAAGCAAAAATATAACCTTTTCTTTTTCAGAAAAAGTTCTAGTTTATATGGTGTATTGCTATATTATACTATCTTTGCATGGATATGAGGTGAGGCCATCAATAATAAGAATGACTCGGTCCCTAAGAGGCTTAAAACGGAGCTGGCATTAAAAGCTACCGTGGGGAGAGACCGCCAGCCAGAGATAGATGTCCATTCTTCTCCATTATTCATGCCCATGCTTTTCTTTATTACTTGTATAATAATTAAGTGGAATATTCTTTGAAGGAAAAATATTCCCTAATGCTACTTATGTTCACTAATTATACCTGTAGTGATTAGAAAGAATAGAGGGAAAAAGCTGCGTAGAATATTTGAAATGTATGGGGTTCAAACTACATTAAAGTAAGTCAGCAAAAATATTACATCTCACTGTTTTAATCCCAAATTTGTTTGTTTTTTTATACAGTTATAGCTTCTTGTTTCACTGTAAAATCTGGTACAAGTAGTGTAAATAACATTTGAAACTATCTTTCTCTGGCAGTTTCTTTAAAATCTGAAGCTATAATCATATTTCTAAGTTTTGCAAGGTACTAAGCGTAATGATTCAGTTTATCATGTTAAGATGACTCATCCCCAAACCAGAAATAATGATGTGTGGTAATTTTGATAAAACCTCTTGATCCACTTCAGCTCGTTTAACTCCTTTGTTAAGGCTTTCTAGAAATCTCTGTTTTCCTCCTCTGGGGATCCCTAAACTAGAAAGTAGACATTTAAGTGATTCCTAAACTACTGTAGACCCTAGGATGTAATAAACATCAGTCTTGCAGTTCTCGTAGATTACTTGCTTTCAAAGGATTTATCTTTCTAGTAGAAGAGAAAACTGCATGCCTGCATGGTAGAAAATTCTTTTGATTTTGAAACTTACGCCAGGCAGTTAATTTTGTGGGAAAGTTATGATACCTGAATTGCTATGAATACAAAATGTTCAGGAATTTTAGAAGGTGCTTCTGTAATTGCAACCAGAGCTTCAAAGTGCAGAAATATGAGTCAGTAATTTCCAGGCAACACCGTGCAGGGCATGAGAGAAAAGGTTAACTGCAGTGCCTTCCTCAGTACCACAGTGCTCACTGTTGTTAAAGCCATAGGTCTCTGACTCTTCCTGATTCGTGGGCACACATTTTTCCCTGACCAGACACGGTTGTTGCTGTTGGAAGTGCAGCTTGTCTGCCTCCTGCTGTGTCCCGCTGGCCTGTGCCCCGCAGGCAGTGATGGGATGCCAGGGGGCTGGATGGCCTTGTCTAAGTGGCTTGTACTCTGGTGCTGCGGATTTCTCAGCCTCCAGATATTGAACACTTGGTCCTTAATGATGTTTGTTCACATCCTTATAGTTTTGCAGGAGTGATTTGGTCACTTATTGTGCTGCTGTTTGGGAGAGGATCAGTATGGCTTTCCTTCACCAGTGTATCCTTTGAATAAACCAAGGATGTCGTGTAATTGTAATCCCATTCCTTTCTAAATCTCCTATGCAGATTTTAGTATGATCTTTTATTAGCCTTACAACACTGTGCGGTAGGCAGTGGGACAGATATTATCTCATTTTCGACATGGGAATCTGAACATCATTAGTAGTTACACAGCTAGAACTCACATTTCTAACCCAGTTGTCTGCCCAGAGAGAAATAAATTATGGCCTAATCAGTCTCTTCTGGGGAGATGAAAAGTAGCTTCGTAGGAAAATCACAAGTGGAGCCTAAAGACCTTGTAGGAAATACTGGGAGTGCAAAGTTGGGATCTAACTCCAGAATTCTCTAGGGAACAGGAGTTTTGTCTTCAATTTACAGTATTTGTGTTGCAAATGGGGATTCCTGATGGAGCAGTGAGTACAGACCATCCTTTATCTGGGATTGGAGGCATCTAGGAGTTTTATTTATTGCAGATTCGTCAGGGATGTTTACCTTCTACAGTGATGGATATTCTCTTCCTTCATTAGCTATTTAAGGATTTCTCTATGATACCTCTCCCTCAACACACACACACACCCCCCCACATTACTGCTGCCTCAGTTATTTCTCTTACCGCTTAAGAATGTTCTCTTTGGAAAGGATTTTCTCTAAGAGAAACTCCTCATTCACAATTGGATAGTTTGTAACAAAACTCACCTTTTCACTCTGTTTGGGAAGAGTTAGGAAAGATATCACAGGGTGGTAACATTTGGTCTTGTATTTGAAGGATGAGGATAGGCATTTCCCGACATATTTCTTAGTATTTTCAGAAAATTTCCTTCCTTCTGCCAGTCCAATGAATTTTTATGTTATTGTAACTACAGGAAAAAAAAGTACTTTTTCTAGAACTTTAGAAATAGAGCCCCAGTGCACTCACTATTCCAGAAGGAAAACCTGCATTTAATATAGAATAATCATTAGGTTAGCAACAAGAAAAGCGTTAATTTCAAATACTGCAAAAAAAATTCTGCTCTAGTTCATATACACCAAAATTCTTTCTGGAGATTATTGCTTCTCTTCTCACATGTTTTACTTCATACATATATGAAGTACATATATATATATATATATATATATATAAAGCAATAATATATATATAAACCAACTATATATATATATATATGTACACACTTCCAATTCTGGAATTCCCTTTTCTTTTCTTTTTTTTAAATTTATTTATTTATTTTTGGCTGTGTTGGGTCTTCGTTTCTGTGGGAGGGCTCTCTCTAGTTGCGGCAAGCGGGGGCCACTCTTCATCGCGGTGCGCGGGCCTCTCACTATCGTGGCCTCTCTTGTTGCGGAGCACAGGCTCCAGACGCGCACGCTCAGTAGTTGTGGCTCATGGGCCCAGTTGCTCCGCGGCATGTGGGATCTTCCCAGACCAGGGCTCGAACCCGTGTCCCCTGCGTTGGCAGGCGGATTCTCAACCACTGCACCACCAGCGAAGCCCTGGAACTCCCTTTTCTTTTCTGCTTTTCTTTAGGACCAATAAATGGCATTTTCCAAGGTACCTTCTTTAGAGTCTCTTTTCAATATTGAAATAACATCTGAATTTTTAGGCACCAGACTTTATTAGTGAAGAATGGATAGCATTCTCTTATTTTATCCTACTAATTACCAATTGTAATTTCATATCTTGCTTTCCAGCCTGTTCCTCAGTTAGACTTGGGGATAATGAAGAAGTTTTCTAGGGGCATCTCAAAAATGACTTGGGATCAGACACATATGCCATTTGCAGCAGGTCCATACCTTGGCTGGTGATAAAAACTTCCCTTCCAAGAGTTCCTGGCAGTATAGGATTTAACCATCTGCTGTAAAACTTGCCTGACAAATATCTTAAATATTTACATTTTGATGTTATGTCATTAATTTAATGGAATAGACATCATTCATTACAGTCTTTCTCCCTATATGTATTCTAAAAATTACTAAATTTCTTGTAAATTCACAATATTCCAGGATCTCCACGCATCTCAGATAATAGTTTATATATTCTTTCCATTAATGTCTAACACAGTGACTTTAGGAATACCAAGCACTCAACAAATACTTGACTGAATAAAGAAAGTGCATGAGTTAATGCATGCATCCATGAATGAATAAATTAGATGATCAAATAATTCTTCTGGTGTTTTCTTCTCTAACTCTCAAATCTCCACCCTCTCTCCATTGGCTACTCTGCTCAACTCTTCCCCATCCTAAATCAGCCTGCCTCTGCATTAAACCCTGACGTACATCTCTCCTTCCAGTCACCTGCAAACTTTTAAAAAGTATAGTCTAACCTTACTTCCTGCACTTACTTTCCTGCTTACTCGTTGATCACTCCAGTTCTTTCGGCTCCACTCTGCAGAAATGGCGATCCTGGGGGAGATTCACAGCATCTCAGTCACTAAGTTCCATGACCTCTGTTGAATCCACTTTCAAACAAAATTTGCACTTCACTTGACCTTGTTGAACGCTCAGTCATTATTAAAACTCTGCTCTGGAGGCCCCTCACATACTATCCTGGTTCTCATACAGTTGTGATTTGGTTATTTTTGTTCATGGTCTTTTTTTCCCTGGTCCCTCTTTAATACTGTGTTTGGCCTTGGATTTCTCCTTCCTATTCTGTATTCTCTTCCTGGATATACACTTGCTATGTTATACTTAATTCCCAAGGTCTATAGGTATATCCAAACTTATGCAGACCTTTCTTACAGATGATATAAAAATCCCTACTGTCCCTGTTCTTCAGAAAATGTATGCAGATATTTAAAGTTTTGTGCAACAGCTGAGAAAGCTGGTATCCTTAAAGCTTATTATTTATTTGTTTACTTATTTTGGAGGATGGCTACCTCTACTTGTAATCCTCTAGGCTTTAATTAATTATAAGAATATAATCTATATGTTACTAATTGCTAGTACCAAATTTTTTTCAGGAAGTAAGAGAAAACACAGATTATCAGGCCATCTTCTTTTAAGAATGGAGATTGCAAACTTAACCAACTTCTGGGAAGTGTAAGATTTCCTTTTCTCTCCAGTAACACCCTTACCAGAAAATGCTAAACTCTTGGTCTCACGTGCACACACTCAATTAGGTACGTTCTAGGCCACCAGGAAACTCAGCTCACATTCGATACACTAAGTACTAACTCATTTGGATTATTATTGCAAACACTCAGAAGTCTCTATTGTGACGAGGCAGTGCGTGGATGCTGGTGAACCAGAATCTTAGATTTGGGGTAGATAAAACGGATGAGACACTTCTTTAACAATATGCCCTTCTGTATGCATTGTTCTTCGTATGGGCAGTGTTTTGTGTTTACGGATTTGGATCAGGATTTCTGTGTGTCTGTGTATCTGTGGAACTAAGGAACAACTGCTGCCACTCGACCTGGTGTGTGCATTCAAATTTATCTCAGACCGCACCACTCTCTGTTGTCCCCAGTACAGCCTGAATGTTAGTTGCCATTTATTATCACAGTGGCCTTTTTATTCTTATTGTAGGGAGGTATTTTCTTATACCCAAGCGTCTGTTAAAAGAATATCCCCATGAAACACAGAAAGAACTATATATTGTGGTACATTTTTGGGGAAACAACTGAAAATTATTTCTTACTTAATATGCAAGCGGAATGCATCTCTGTCAGGTTTATTGTTCTAGTTGTATATTTTGAGTATAGTCGGCTTCACTCATTAGTGTTTCCTCTTGTGGCCCATGTTGGCTTTTGATTTGTCATTTCTTCTCAGCGTCCTCTTCATTTGTTTACCCTCAGCATCCTGTAAATGCTGCTAAATAAATGATTTTTAGTGGTTGCCATATTCACATTGTATTTCAATGTTTAATGATGATTTTTACACTTGTTATAAAAATATTAACAATTAAAACAAACAGATAAAGTGAAATTATATACAAGGTTCATTAGAAAGATTAACATAGAAAAATCAGGTAAAAGGACCTGAAGGGATCATCTGCTTCAGCTTGCTGCCTTCCTGCAGGTTTAGTGATGAACAGTAATAGTAACAACAGCAACAACAACAATATAGCAGCATCTCTGTAGTTTTGGGGTTTTTTTTTCAGGTTACAAAATGCTTTCGCATGCATTTTATGAAATTACAAGGGGTCCAGAAACGCTGATGTAGCCTTTTTTCCTCCATCTTAAAATATTACAAAAAGAAGACCTAGCAAGGGAGGACCTATGGGTAGGCCAGACATAGAGGAAATGGGCAATCCCAGCTGGGCAGCGGATCCCACTGGTAACAGCATTTTCTGCCTGACAGAATGTGAGAATACAGTTCAGTGTCTCAGAAGTCTAATATTGGGGTAGAAGGTGTGTGATGTTGCCTCATGTTGGCAGTAACCATGTCTACTTCATTTTCCATTTTCTCACATCTGCCCTGTGAAGTCACCGCTTCACTTGGTGTTTTTTGTGAGTACAGGAGGGTAGGGTTTTGAAAATCTTTAAGTTTTACAGTATCTAAATTTCTAAACTATAAAGCATCTGAAAAGTTTCCTGAAAATACACTGAGTGGTTATTTTTGTTAGGTAATACTTCCTACAGGGAACCGATATGAGAATTCATTTGTTTATATAAAGATAGATAGATAGACAGATGGATGATAGATAAAGATTAAGCCCTTGTTGTGTATATAACACCTGTTTCATACTACGGAGGAATGAAAGAAATATAAGAGGAAATTGATTGAAAAGAACAGATATACGCTACCTTCTACTTTATATGCTCACCTATCTTCATGTGTTCATAGGGGTGAGAAATCTCATAGGTCTGGATGCTCATGAAAAGAAAGAACAGAAGAGAGAAGAGTGAGAGGGAATTCTCAGAGTGGGGAGGCACATTGATTGTGAAGATAAGACTGTTCGTGGGATGTTTAATTGGAACATCTTATCACAAAGAGACTGGCAAAGGTGGCAGTTGGTACCTTGATACTTCAAAAAAATAGATTTGTTTGCCTATGGTGGAAGGATATTTCTCTCAAAAAGTAATTCAGTGATGCATTTTTGGTTCCTTTTTGCAGATGTGATGCTTCTTACTGAAACAATGATTGATGCTAATAATTATTTGAATGCCAAATGTGTGTGCCTTTTGTGCCCTTCCCAGAAACCACAGTCATCCCTTCGTGACTTTGCTATGTCATGGTCAACCACTTCAGCCTCAGTTAGACATGATCTGTCCAGTGGATTTAGGGGTTACAATTCAATGTGGGATTTGAATTGTAATTGTCCATCACAGTGAAAAACTGTTAGTTGTAATCAATCTGTCTTTATTACCACTTTCATCATAATTCTCACTGCTCTGTTTTTATATAAGGTTGCCATTACCACCTGGAGCTTTTTCAGGACTCTGGAAGAATCAGGAGGCATTCAAGCATTTATACTTTGAAAAATTTCCTGTAAGAACTTTATTGTACTTTTTTAAAAAATCATCTTACACACTTCTCTCTAGTTCTTGCCTATTAAGTTGAGCGGCTGGCTTTTAGAATCATGGATCACAAAGCAACTTTTAAAGGTTATTTGGACCAGTTTCCAGATCTCAGGGATAAGAATGCCCAAACCTCAAATGTCTAAATAAGTCATTTTAATAGTTTTTATCAATCTCTGGGCATAGAAATTTCTCCGTTTCTCTTAGCAGCTTTTTCTGAAATTTAACAGCCTTTCATATCAAGAAAGGTTTTGTTAAACTAAAACTTCTGGGGACTTTCTGTATGATTTCTCACATTGGATCCCTCTGCACAGACTGAGAACATCTGATCAGAACTGGACACTGTCATTAGAACCTCTTCACCTCCTTTCCGCTGGTTATGTGAGCAAAATTTGTTCTGCTTGCCAGAAGTTGTATTTTTAAAAATCCCTTTAGCTATTACTGACATTCTTTCCTGAGTGTCCTCTGAGTTCTTTATTTTATAATACAGATACAGGGTAGAGACTGTGTTCTCATCACCTAACCTCCAGTGCTCTGGATAACAAAAAGTATCTTTCTGTGTTCTGTTTTATCATTTACCTATTACTCTGTGGTTTGTGTTTATAACAGCACATAATTGATAATACGCGAAAGGGTCCCACTATCATCTTTCTGCTGTTTCTTCGCTTCTGTTTCTTTCCCTGAGAGATATACCTGGTCCTCATTATACACTGGGTAAAAAAGAATGAATGATTAGAATTTCATTTTTAAAAAAGGTGAGTCTATTTAGCATTCTATCTTTATTATTTGTGAGTGAAGGACAGCTAACCTAATCAACTAGAAAAATGACAAGAATTAAAATAGCTTCCTTTAGGAAGACGTCTCAGGGTTAAATGACCTCAGTAGCCAAGATTAAACGTGCCCCAAGGGACTGTGGCAGAGAAGATTTGTCAGTAGAGTTGACTCCAATCAGCCCAATCTATCTGCCTGATGGGCCACAGTCAAATCATCAGAGTACTGATGTGATTAATTACAACCTGACAGTGGCTCATAATATGTGCATGTGGTTTTCAACATGACCACCTTTAACACTGAAAGCTCCTTCAAAGTCCCATAAACCATAGTTTATGATTAAACTATATGTAGTGAATCTATACTCTGTCTTGTTACCCTGACCTCAACCCTTTCCTCTAAGGACTTAATAACAGCACAGAAGGGTTCTATAACTTGCCCACAGTTTAGAAGTCACAGAGCTGACATTTGGACCCATATATTCTGGCTCCAGAGCCCATGTCTTAACTTTACTCTCTGATAGTAATAGCAGTAAGAGCTGCCAATTATTCAGGGCTCATGATGTGCCAGGGTCTGCCCTCTTTATATGCCCCATCTCATGTATGCGTCTCACAGCCTTATAAGGTATGGTCCATTACCCTATTTAATAGATGAGCATACTGAGTCTTAGGAAGATTTAGAAACACAAATAGTGACTCACCTGGACTCGTCCTGAAGCCCATGCTTGTAATACAGGTATTAATGTAACTCAGAAGCATTAGGGGAAGTAATATTTATTTCTTTCTACTTCTTATTCTTGATTTTTCATTCTATTGTGATATCTGGACCAGTGAAGATGTACTGCTACTCTTGAGTTGATTAAAAATTAAATTTTATACTTACTATTTAACTATATTTCACTGAAGCTCCAGTGCAATCCAAATCTATGTTAACAAACTAGTGGTCTATTTTGTAATTATTCATAGAGAGCTTTAATGCTTTTAAAAATTAACACAATTAAAGAAGAAATCTATCAAAGAACTACTTTGCAATACGAAAGTATACTGGAAATATTGAGCTATTACTTCTCCATTAAGAGGAAGAAATTGGGTTCATAAGCTTTACAACTCTCAGTTCAAACACTTAACGTGAACGTATATAAGAACACTTTTATTCCTGGCTGTTAGGGGAGCAGAGAGATTCTAGTAGGCTTTCAAAATCAAAAGTAATTTAATTCCATAGGCTAGTTATGAAAAAAATTCAAATGAATATAGTAAACCTATTTCTATCACATTTTATATTTTACCAAGCTTAAAAATGATTACATTACCTAATACTACATGCTAATCAGACATTATTTATTCTTATTTTCAGGGATACTATGACACCATGGATGCTGGTTACATGGATGAAGAAGGTTACATATATGTTATGTCTCGAGTTGATGACGTGATAAATGTTGCAGGTCACAGGATTTCTGCAGGTGCCATTGAAGAGGTATGGATGACTGTTGGTCTTTTATTCCAGGTAGTGTTTAGGGACAGAACTGAGCTGAAGTCAATGTTGAGGTTATGTCATTCCACTTGGAAAATTTCCAGACCCTTCCTTTGAAGTATAGGCTCGGTTGGTCACTCTGGTATTTCTCTCACCTCACTTTCTCTCCTGTGGATTTTCCTGTTCTCGAAATTCCCCTGATTCCTGCCTGAGTGGTAGAGAGGAATTTTAAGCACTTACATATATTTGTAATTTATGGGAGAGTCTATATACATTTGCTTCTTGATCCTTGCTACTTGATTGCTTCTAGCTTCTTGATTTGTGCCTGTTGATAACAAGGTTTATGTATAGTCTTTGCTGGGTGTGTGATTTAAACATTTTATTGTACTCTTAAATCCTGAGAATTTTCTTCCAGTGTAAATTACACAAAGTCCCCAGAAGAGTATTTTTAAATGTTTTCAATTTTTTTTACCTTAAAATAGAGTAAAATCCTCCTTTTTATTGTATAATACTATGAGTTTTTAACTTATTTTATAGATTCTTGTAGCCATCACCAAGAACCAGGATACAGAAAAATTTCAATACTGCCAAAGAATTTCCCCATAATGTCACCTTTTTATTCTGACCCTCCCCACCCCTAACCCCTGGGAACCACTAATTTTTTTTTTGTTCCTATGTTTTTGCATTCTCTAGAATCTCATATAAATGGAGTAATACAGTATGTAACCTTTGGAGACTGGGCTATTTCATTTAGGAAAGTGCATTTGAGATCCATTCAAGTTGTGTGTATGTCGATTATTTGTCCTTTTATGTTGCCGTGCGGTATTCCACTGTGTGGACGTACTAACCCATTTATGTTTCCTTTACCCATTAGAGGATAATTTAAGTGCTTCTAGTTTGAGGCAGTTATAAATAATGCTGCCATATACATTCAAGTTCAGGGTTTTGTGCAAAAATTAGTTTTCATTTCTCTAGGATAAATGCCTGTAGTGAGTTTGCTGGTTTACATGTTAAGTGTATGTTTAGGCTTATAAGAAACTGCCAAACTGTTCTCTAGAGCGTCTGTGCCATTTTATATTCCCACCCATAGTGTCTGAGGGCTCCTGTTTCTTCCCATCTTCATTAGTACTCAGAATTGCCATTATTCTGTATTTAAATCATCCTAATAGATGTGTAAAGGTATCTCATTGTGCTCTTAATTTGATTGTCTGTAATGACTAAAATGTTGGAAACCTTTTCTTGTGTTTATTTGCCATCCATGTATCTTCTTTGGCATTAAAATCTTCTGCCCATCTTTTTAAAAATTGGGTTGTTTTTCTTATTGTTCAGTTTTGAGAGTTTTTAAGGTATTCTGAATACAAGTCCTTTGTTTGATATGCAGTTTGCAAATATGTATTTTTTTCCTGTCTGTGACTGGTCTTTTTATTCTCTTGAAAGTGCTCTTAATAGAGCAAAGGTGTGTTTCATATTGATGAAGTCTAATGCACCATTTTTTTCTTTTATAGATGATGATATTTATCAAAGAACTCTTTCCTAACCCAAGGTCATACTTTCTTCTTTGTTTTCACCTAAAATTTTATAGTTTTACATTTAGTTTTATTGTTTTACATTTTATATCAATTTACATTTACATTTTGAGGGGTTTTTTTGTATATAGTGCAAGATATAGGTTGAGGATATTTTTTTTTAATGTGGATGCCAATTCTTCCATATGTTATTTGTTGCAAAGACTGGACTTTCTCCATTGAATTGCCTTTGCACCTTTGTAAAAAATTAGCTGACAGTATTTGAGTGGGTCTATTTCTAGAGTATCTCTTGTTTTATTGATCTGTGTGTTTATCTTTTCACCAATACTATTCTGTCTTGATACTTTATAGAATGTCTTAGAGTTGAATAGTGTCCACTAGTTTCAGAATCACTCCACTTTTCAAAAATCGTTGTGGATATTCTGTTCCTTTACTTTTCCATATATATTTTAGAATGAGCTTTTCTATAGTTAAAATAAATCCTGCATGGATTCTGATTGGGATTGTGTGAAATCTGTAGATCGAGTTGAGAAAAATTGGTATCTGGACTATACTAAATTGTCCAATTCATGAACTTTGTACGTCTTTCCATTTATTTAGGTATTTTTTGATATGCTTCACTGACATTTTATACTTTTTAGTATGCAGATTCTGAACATATTTTCTTTTTTTTTAATTTATTTTTTTATACAGCAGGTTCTTATTAGTTATCCATTTTATACATATTAGTGTATATATGTCAATCCCAATCTCCCAGTTCATCACTTCACCACCACCACCCCCCAACCAGCCGCTTTCCCCCCTTGGTGTCCATACGTTTGTTCTCTACATCTCTGTCTCTATTTCTGCCCTGCAAACCGGTTCATCTGTACCATTTTTCTAGGTTCCACATATATGCGTTAATATACAATATTTGTTTTTCTCTTTCTGACTTACTTCACTCTGTATGACAGTCTCTAGATTCATCCACGTCTCTACAAATGACCCAATTTCTGAACATGTTTTCTTAATTTATACCTAAGTATTTAGTTTTCTGAACTATTGTAAATAGAATTTTTTTAAAATTTTGGTTTCCAAATTTTCATTGCTAGTGGATATAGAACTGCTATTGACTTTTATGAACTGATATGTATCTTATGATCTTGTTAAATTCATTTATTAGTTCTAAGAGTTGTGTGTATGTGTGTGTGTGTATTTCTTGGGATTTCCTGTGTGGACAGTCATGCTGTCTGTGAATAGAGATAGTTTTATTGCTTTCTTTCCAATCTGAATGTCTTTTATTTCTTTCTCTTGCCTTTTTGAACTGGTTAGAACCTCCACTATGATGTTGAGTAAGAGTGATGAGAGCAGTTACCCTCATCTTGTTCCTGATCTTAGGGTAAAAGCATTCAATATCTTACCGTTAAGAATGATGCTACCTGTAGATGTTTCTGTAGATGGCCTTTATCAAATGAGGAAGTTTCCTTCTATTACTAATTTGCTGGGGTTTTTTCTATCTTTTTTTTTTTTTATCTTGAAAGAATGTTACATTTTGTCACATGCTTTTTCTGCTTCTATTGATATGATTGTGTGGGTTTTCTTTTTAAGCCTGTTAATATGGTGAATCACATTAATTAATTTTCAACTGTTGAACCAGCCTTGCATTGCTTGGGATATACCTCACTTAGTTGCAATGTATTATTGTTTTAATATATTGATTTTTTAAAAAATTTATAGTAATTTTTGTTGATCGGAAGTTGGCTTTGTGTGGTAATCATGTTTTTAATAGTGTTTGTATCATTTATCTTTTTCCATCCTTTCCTTTTTAATATATCTAGATCATTACGTCTCCTGTGGCCTTTCTGTAGATAACATATAGTCGGGTCTTGTTCTTATTTTAATCCAATTTTACAATTTCTATCTTTTAACTGGTGTTTTTAAGACCATTAACATTTAACTTAAGTATTGATATATTTATATTTATGTCTCCAGGTTTATCATTGGTTTCCTTCTTGCCTTTTCTCTTTTTTAATTCCCTCATGTTACATTTTCTCCCTTCTTTTAAGTCATTTGGTTCTTTTTTTGTAGCTTCTATTTCTTTGCTGAGAACTTCTCCATTCATTCCAAGGGTGCTTGCCCATACTTTCTGGGCCACAGTTACTGTGGAGTTTTTAATATTTATCTTTGTTAATTTTATCCTAAACGTGCAAATGAGGCATTCTTTGTCAAAGACAGATTTCTTAATAATAAGTGTGTCATCGCTTTCTTACTCCCAGTCTTATCCCTAGGTGACCCAACAAGAGCCGATGGGAAATTTCCCTACATAAGTAGCCAGCCACACCATAGATGAGAAATAAGGAAAATTATTTTTCTCTGCTTATAAAGAGGAAGGAGGCAGCTATCTTTCCCCCTCCTAAAGAGGTCTCCTTGGACACATAATAGCCTGAATCCAAACTCCAGCTCTTTGATATGTACATAACATCTCTCCAGGAGGCAGATAGCCCTGTGTGTCTCAACTTTTACAACCTAGAAATGTTTCCAACTTCTAAGCCTTCATCTTTTTGACATGTAAATACCAAGGAAGATAGTGAGCCAGTCTCCCCAGCACCTTATGAGTTTAACCTAGGGATCTAGTCTAGGATGTAAGCATTTTGCCCACCCAGGGAAACTAGAAAATTTTATTATCCTTTCATATCAGAGCAATTAACTAAACAAACAGCTATAGATCAAATTCTCAAGGTATTTGAAGAGTCTCAGGAGGCTAGGGTTTTTTATAGGACCAATGAGGAAATCTAGAAAGTTTTATTCCCCTACAGATATAATAGCTACATTAAAATCTTTATCTGATATTTGTAATATTTGGATTGGGGTTTGGCATTTGTTGATTATCTTTTTTAAAGAAGTGTTTAGGTTTTCCTAATTCTTTTCATGTCCAATAATTTTACGTTTTACATTTTGACTATTACTTTATGAGATTTTGGATCCTTTTAAAATCATCTGGATTTTTGTTCTTGTGATTGTTTATTTTAGCAGATGGTCAAGCCATTTAAGATCATACCACATGTCCTTACCCACTTTCTGTGGATTGTGGTTCCAATGTCAATTTTGTTTTCAAAGCCTTTACAGTGCCATTCTAGTCCATCTCACTGTGTCTTTCTCCCAGAAGCCAATCTGAAACTCAAGTTAAGTGCTCAAAATCTGTGCTGTGCTGATTCTGGTTGGATTCATGCATATACAACTTTAGAGTAGGCTCAGGACATCATACTCAGATTTAAAATATCCTTTTTTCTAGCTCCTTTCTCTCCGCGATCTACTCTTCACTTTTTGATTCCCAGGGCTCCCTTTTACTGCTCTTCTCGGTATAAAGTCAGGGCTTCAGCCTCCCCGTACTCCTGCTGGGGTTCAGTCCTGCAGGGTCTACCTACACAGCGTCCCTGGGGTGAGGAAGGGACTCTGTCTCTTTGCTAGCACTTGCCTGATATGGGGCAGAGCTAGTCAACAGGGACTCTCCAACTCTCAGGAACTGGATGGCTGCTGGTGGGGAGGACAAGTGGTACTGAATCTTTCCTCTCTTGGTGTAAGATGGGGGAGTCCCCAGTGCTCCATCCCCAGGATCTGCTGCACAGTGATAGTGGAGAAGGGAGAGGACACAGCTTTTTGGCTGCATTCACCTGGTGAAAGGTGTGAAGATTCAACAAGGTGGTTACAGCTCTGTAGGAAGGAAGAGGGGCACTGCTTCTTCATTGGTGTCCATCTGGAGTAGGGAGGATAAAATCAAAATGATTCTGTTTCCCAGCTCCTCTGCTGCTTTTCCTGGACCTCTAGGTGGACACAGCATTTCTTGGGGCTTTTTCTGTCTGTACTTATTGACAGTTCCACATTTTTGACTGATGTAGAACCCAGGCCAGAATATATAGGAGGCAAAATCAACAAACCAACAAACCATAACAATGAAAACCAAAAACTTCTAAACAAACAAAAAACAAGGGACTCACCATCAGGTTGTCTCTCAAGTTCTGATAGAGTCTTCTGGTGTGAATTTTAGCCCAAAGTATTCCATCGCAATTAGTGGAAGTGATAAGATGGAATGTATTTACTCCATCTTTTCCAGAACCAAACCCAGAATAGTTTTCTAATGGAATGGGGCAAACTGCAGTTTAAATGAAAGAAAATGCTTAAAGCAGTATGACTGATAATGCAATAGGATGAGAGTATGCAGAATCATAGTTCCCCTTTCTCTAATTAAAAAAATGATCACCTTCTCAAAATGTTGTACTTAACGTCAGCCCAAACTTAACACTTAACACTTCTTGTCATGTAGGCTTTTCTTTCTTAGTGACAGTCAATGTGATATTATTTGAGTAAAAGGAAATAATTTTGTAAAATATTTTGGAACATGTGACTTTTATCTGCTGTTATAATATTGTTTTTAACTGACTGTGAATTTTGTGATAACCTGAAATGGAAATTTATGCTTCATGTATTTTGGTGTGTTGACAAAAGGTGGTTCTGGCTTCAGGAACTTTTAGTTTCTTGCTTATAGGAGATTACGTCCATTTCTGGCAGACTCAGCTAATCAAAATACAGAGATTACATGTGCATAGCTCTTATTATCAGTCAAAATTCTTAGTTCTCTCTTTTATTTTTAGAATGAAGAGTGCCAACCTATTCAAATATATATTGTGCTTTAATGTTTCTACTGACATGCTTCTCACTATATGTAACAGCAGAGTGAGGCAGGCAGAAGATAGGCAGTTAAAACAGCAAAACTGAAAAAACTGTGCCAGAATCCATGACATCTAACAGGAGTTTTGTCCCTGGGTCTTAGAGTGCTCATAGCACGTAACAGGACACCTCTCAGCCTTAAGCCTTCTTGAAGTGAATGTCTCCCTTTATATGAATTAAATGATTAACTCTTTATTGTATATTTATGTCTAATAAGGAAATTAATATCTCAATTCTGGGTTGTCTTCTCCATGTTAGAATCTATTAGAGGGTTGAAAACCAACATTTTTACCGGCTTTTTCCCAGCTCCTAGCAAAGTTGCTTAACAAATTGATAATATGTACATGAAATGTTCATATTGATGACAGCTTTTACTAAAGTGCCCAAACCTTATTTTATATTTAAATGCTTTTCTGAGATTCTTAATAATGAATGCTGGATTTCACTTTGATTTTTTGAAATAGGACTTGAGGGTCTTAAATCCATTGGGAGTATTATTTATAGAAAATAAAAATAGACTGAATGTCTATTTATATACAGTGAAAATATCTGAGCTTTTTCAGTTTCCCAAAGTAACATTTGACAAATTTATCACCTTACATACGACTAAGTCAAACAGAAATTCTACTAAAATGACTACATCACAAACATTTCAGGAAACTATGCTATGTTCTTTTCTGTCCTCGACATAAGAAAATAGAGTCCTACAATGGCTTTTAGAAATTTAAGAGGACATTATCCTTGCATATCCCAATGCATGTGAGGGCCTTCTATAAATATCAAGTAATAACCAAATCTATTTGAAGAGCTGATTAATCTTTGAAAGCCTACCATCTAGCTGGACAGTTGGGACACTTAGGTGGAAGTTGAAGGTATTCTTCAGAAGAATGTGTCCTAAATCTGCTAGTTCAGGTCATGCGAGCTCAAATTACTTGGAGTCAATGTGGTCCTTCTGCTTAGTTCTCTTTCACTGTTGTGGGCAGATCTTTTCATGCAGAGACATCTCCAGGGAACAAATTGGGCTCCCTGATTTCATTCTTTCACTCGTAGCTTAAGATTTAGTTTGTCAAATAATCCTACAAGTATCCTTGGAAACTTGGAAATCTGGTGTTAAAACACTGCATTTAAAGCCTAGGGCAGTGTTCGCATACAATTTGCCCTTTCGAAGGTTATTCTGACCAAAGCATCACTGTTTGTTTTTCAAGTTAGCTATTTTGTTCACTATTTTGGGAATAATTTCTTCAAGATTGAATATATTTCCATAAAGTGCACATTCAACAAAGATGCCATGCAATTTCATTTCTACCCAACATTAAATGACTATTGGATGTAAATAGTTGTAAAATTGCTGAATATTTTCCTGGGCACTGATATGAATATTGATGAAGATGTGGAATCTGGCAGTTTCCTAGATGACTCCATTGTCAGAGGAGGTAAAACAATATTCCTCCTCTTCCCATCGCAAAGACAATCTCCCACTGCAGAGTGGCTCCTTGTATTTTACGAGGGTGCTTGATTTAAACTAATTTTTTCTAAAATTAAAATACTTAAAACATAATTAAGAAACCTGTGTAATTTAGCCCACTAAAACCATAAAGCCATTTAAATCAAATAAAATTTACACAAAAATGGCAGTACTGCAGAAACCAAGAATGACAGTTACTTGCCAGGCCTGTTACCAATAACATTTATATGCTCACTTTGGGTGAAACAATTACCTTTTAAGTTGTGTCACTTTTTTGGGTACTTGAATGCCAGTTAACCACAGATACTTCATGAATTTTATATGGAGGGAATATATGAATGTGGCTTTTGATTTTTTTCCCCCATAGGACATTTGGTGGGCTTTTGTCCCAATATGTTGCCAAGACATATTTTGATGCTTTCCCTTTTCACAATTCAGTTGTTGAAATCATTATTTGGCATGCAAATACTGTTTGTGGAGCCAACACAGAAAGCTGCCTCTCTTCCTTTATGGCATCTTTTTAACACTGATAGAATAATATAATGTTTTATCCACTATAATGAACTTCATTTACAGATGGCACGGAATTCTGGAGAATGACATGTTTCTCACAGATTTTTAAGAATCATATCTTCAGTTGGCAAAAAATGGGAAACTTTGATATTACAAGGAATTGTGTTATATATTACTTCTGATTTTAAAATACTCTCTGCCCTTATAGAAAACCAGTCAGCGTTTTCCCATCCACTTCTAAAAACACTGAGACCAAGGATGGAAGTTAAAATAGCAAGGTGAAATAATGGCAGACTAGAAGTTTTGTTGTTCAGTTTAGTTAAAATTATAGTCATACTGGTTAGGTGCAAAATATCTGGATGTATGATTTTTTTTTTTTTTTTTTACAGTGATTTAAACTGTAAAACTTCAAAAACTCAGGTATAGAAGCACCAGTGAACACTTTAATAAGTGGGATTTTGACCATTAAAACTCTGGTTAGCCAGGGAGAAGTATTTTTCTCTACTCATTAAGGGAATACTAAATCGGATTTAAAGGATTGAACCTACCAAGTCTGTGTCCTACCTGCTATAGAGAAGGTATTCTCTTCCACGGGCTGGTGACCGTCAAGACTAACTGCCCAAACAAAGCTCTGACAATAAAATGTGCCTCTACTCTCAACATACAGACTGAAAAGAAAATAAGACCTTAACAAATGGGAAACATTTTGAGAGTTCACACTGAAGCAGTGAGAGCAGGTGGTATTGTATGGTCTGTGTAGTATGTGTTTTGCAGAAGCTTTTGAGTCAGGAACCAACTAAAGGAAAGAGGGCATAGACACCTTCATCTCAGCAATGAAGTTAATAAAACATATCGTACAAAAATCATTTATTTATCGCGTACCATCCTGAGCACTGTAGGAGTCAAAAGCTATGTCGATGGCAGCCCTCACAACTGAATACTTCAAGGCTGATGCTAACAATAGTTTACGGGGCACTGTTGATTTGCATGCTTAATTAGGGGCAGTGTGAGATAGTCCACTGGGTTTGTACCAAACATTCTAGCAGTTCATTGAGTCTTCTAGGAGTTCAGAGAAGAGAAAGCTCATTTTCAGCTTGGATTAATTTTTCTTTTCCATAGAAAGTTTGGGATTTTTAGTGGCATGTCCCGGATTTTGTTGGTTTTTCTCTTCCCTCTCTGACTGTACCTTTATAGTCCAGTTTGTCAGCTTTTCCTTTTTCATACGGTCCTTAGATGTTAAGAGTTCTTTAAGGCTTTTACCTTTTTCTCTCACTGCTTTCTCCCCAAATAATCTCATCCATGTGCATAGCTTTCATTATCATTTATACATTAATGGCATTCAGATACACATTTTCAGATTAAGATTCTCCTCAGATCCAATTGCCTTGACTCGGATGTCTGAAAGGTACTTCAAATGGAATATCTCCAAGACTTAATACATGATTTTTCCTCCCAAGCCTAGCCCTCACCAGCATTTTCTGGCTTAGAAAATGGCACCACTATCCAACCAGCTACTCAAGCCAAAAACCACAGAATCATCTTTAACCCCTTTGACTTCTTACTTCATATCCTATTTATCATCAAATTTTGTCCATTTTACCTCTAAAAACTCTGGAATCATTTTATACCCACTACTATAACCTTAGTCTACTATTGTAGCCTCTCTGGGTGTTTCCCTGGGTAAACTATGACACCCACCTTCAACAATCTTCTATTTATTCGTCACAATGAACCAAAGTAAGTTTTTGTTTTTCAAAATCCACTCTGAAGTGAAAGTAGCCAACCTGTAAAGGCTAGATATGTACGATTCCAACTATATTAACATTCTGGAAAGAACTCTGGAGACAGTAAAAAAGATCAGTGGTTGCCAGGAGTTATTGGAAGGTGAGGGATGAATAGGCAGAGCACAGTGGATTTTTAGGGCAGTGAATCTACTCTGTAAGATACTATAATCATGGATACGTGCCGTAAAACCCATAGAATATACAACACCAAGAGTGAAGTCTGACATAAACTGTGGAGTGGGGTGATAGTGATGTGTCAGTGTTGGTTCAGCAGTTGTAACTCTACTGCTCTGGTGAGGGATTTTGATGGTGCGGAGGCTGTGTGTAAATGGGAGCAGGAGGTATATGGGAACAACGTACTTTCTGCTGCTCCATTTTGCTGTGAATCTAAAACTATTCTGAAAAAATAAAATCTGTTAAAAAATCCATTCTGATCTTGCATCGCCTCCTTACCTCCTGAAAGTGCTTTATTACCTTCCAATGCTACTAAAATAGTTGGAAGCCCTTCGCATTCACAGCCCTTTTCTATCTCTGTAGCTTCATTTCCTCTTACACCATTCTCACTTTTGCTCTCTGCTTTCCAGCCACACTGGTCCCTTTTAGATTTGAATGGTACAAGCCCGGTGCTTCCACAGGGCTTTTGCCCCGCCCCTGTATGCAAGGGTCCTTGCATACAGACCCTTTAGACCTGAGCTCATCCTGAGTCACTTCCTAAGGGCAGGTTTCTCTGAGATCCATATTCTTCTGCCACGTTGGTTGCTTTGGCTCTATCTCTCATTTAAAAATCCAAGTTATTTCCCCAAAGATTGTACCACTTTACATCTAGACATTCATAGTAATTAAATATTCATGATTATTTATTAATATCACCCTTCGCTACTGGACTGTAAGCACCGTGAGACAGTACCCAGCTTATTTTTGCTCACCACCAAGCCTGCTGCGATATAGGAGGTTGGAGGATAGGAGGTATTAGTAGATGTTTGTTGAATGAATGCATGGAGGAAAGAATGAGGACTGCCAATCTAGCCCTTGGTTACAAGTTTGCTCACTGTTTTCTCCAGCCATAGGGGTTTGGAGTCACTGAAATATATATTAATCTCCCAGAAAAGAACTTTTTGAACATTTATTTTTAAAAGTCCCATCACAGCAGAATTTTTTTTTTTTAATCCTAAGCTTCTGTATTTCATGTGGTTACTCTATTCTCTGAGTTCTTGTGATTCCAGATAGAAATTTGCTTTGCTCTTTAAGGCATTTAGAGCTTAGGGTGAACAATATGAAAATGGTTGGTCAACAGTGGTGATTATCTGATGTCAGGGCTTCACTCCACGTCCAGCCTTTTCTCCACATCTTGGAAAATCCTCTCTGGATGGGTGGTCACTCAGGAAGAGAAGTGTGCTCTGTTCATTGCTCGGTAACAGAGGTGGAAATAAAATCACCGTTTATTTTTTAAATTTTTATTTTATTTACTTATTGGCCGTGCCATGCCTTCGTTCCCCAACCAGGGATCACACCTGTGCCCCCTGCAGTGGAAGTGCAGAGTCTTAACCACTGGACCCCCAGGGTTAACCCCAATTCACTGTTTATTGATGGGGCTGCCTTGGGTTCCTCTGGAAGGTGTCCTCATGGTAGCCAGCACTGAAGCCAAAACACCATGAGGCCATCTGTTTTCCGAGGCTCGTTGCAATTTGTTCCCAAGTGGTATCACTGCATAGTTTCCCAGACTTCATTAATAAACAATTGAGATGAAGAAGAAATCATTCCCTTACTTTCCAGGTAAGCTAAGCAGTTTGTCTTAATTGCTTAGTCAGCCTTTACTGAGTGACTACCAATCCTAACCAATCACCTCAATAATAGTGATGTGAATGGTGAATTGGTAGTAATTTTCACAGAGGTAGCTATGGGTTTTTAAGTTATCTGACGTGTACTATTTTCCCCAGTTGAAATGATAAATACTGCATATATATGTGTATAGATATTCTAAATGAATGCTTTTTTTAAATTACAGTCTGTCCTTTCCCATGGCACTGTGGCCGACTGCGCTGTTGTTGGCAAGGAAGACCCTTTGAAAGGTCACGTCCCGTTAGCACTCTGCGTGCTGAAAAAAGGTGAGAGGTTTTTCTCCTCCCCGACTGCTGGGGCCCTGAATGATTAAAGTTAATCCAGAGCTTACCATCTGAACTTTCTCCCTAGATATAAGTACAACAGAGGAACAAGTCTTAGAAGAAATTGTGAAACATGTTAGACAGAGCATTGGCCCGGTGGCTGCTTTTCGAAAAGCGGTGTTTGTGAAACAGTTACCCAAAACCAGATCTGGCAAAATTCCCCGCTCAGCTCTGTCTGCCCTTGTCAATGGCAAGCCATATAAGGTAAATTATCAAGGATGTTGAGTGTTTGGTTTTGAAATGTTTTCCCCCACTTCTTTGGTGTCAACTAAGATTTTTAAATGGTTCTCAAGCATGAATTATGTCCCTAAAAAACACATAACAGTACTTTTTTTTTTTAATATTACGGGGGAAATTGCATAGCCATTATCTCTGTAGGAATGAGGGTTTTGTAGAGAAACACAGATTAATTAAGACCATATACTTTTGATTATAATAACCAGTATGTGAAAATATTTTACTGTTAGTAAATATGTCAAATTCAAACTTGTGGAAACTCAATCTTATTAAATTAAGGATAAATTTTCCTTCATTGCCATCATTAGTGACTAATAGTGAGTGAGAGGCTGGCTATAGATATTTTGAAAATTCTAATTGATATATATGCTCATTATTTTTCCTGTTTTGAGTGAAAATTATTTTAGGTAATTTAGGCTGATTCAAGCATATGCATTCTTTTAATTTTTGTGCACATTATACATGCACAAATATACGTATTTTTAATCATCAAGATCTAATAAAAAGTGATGCAACAGTAAGGAGTGGTTGTATGCGCAAATGCCAAAAAAAAAAAATTCTTTCTATAGACGCTTATTGAAAGGCCCATAAAAGAAAGTACCATCTAGGACCAATAGTTTTGCTAACTGAACAGTTTATTTTACTATAGATACATTTTAAAATATTGAGTTCAAAGTTCCCTGTTTTGAAACTTTCCATATGAGTATGATAAGATAATGGGGAATACAAGATTGCATATAATTGTTTAATTGTATAGAATGGAAGGGGTTCAATGAAGCACCTTCATCTGGCTCTAATTTTCTTTCCAGGTATCTCCTACAATTGAAGACCCCAGCATTTTTGGGCACATAGAAGAAATGCTGAAGCAGGCATTGTGACTTTTTTTTTCTTTTTTTGTCACTTTTCTAATTGGAGTTAGTTTTTGGAATTATTTCCCAGAAATAAATATTTAAATAGAAATTACATGCAAACTGAAATGTAAATTGTAGAGCTTGGTCTAAAAACAATGTACGTGCAGTCCAGTAAAAGGCCTTCTGTTTGATTAGCCCAATTAGCACTGTTACTGGTTACCTGTAACATTGCTCATTATAGATTTTCCAGAACTTCGATTTAAGAAAAATATATCTGACATACGATTTATAAAAATTGTACCCCCAAAAAAAACATTTTAATTGAAAGTGACACTAATATCGAGCTACTTCCTGAAACTAGGACTCTGCAGCTTTGACCCAAGACCTAAAACTCAAGTGAAGTCAGAAAACAATTATAATTTTCTTATAGAAATTCTGAATATTTTCTAATATTCTTGAGATGCCCACATGCATGGTTATTTTAAATGAAATGGATGAAATGGGAAGTTTTAGGTAATCATCTAGACATGATTTTCTAGGTAGGAGAATCTGTCTAGCCACACATTTCCTGAGGGAAGGCTGGGTACCAACCAAGGTACAGCTCTCTTCAATCCTTTGTTACTTAGTCAAGGGAAATCACAGGCTGGCAGAGGGCATGGAGGTCAGTTAATCCAGTCTCTTTGTCATGGAGATGAGGGCTCTTTGGAGCCCCTCCTCCTCTCTCAGGTTCTTAGTTGACTGTATACTTCTTAATGATTCCAGCTTCTTTTGGAAACAAGGAAATGTGTAGAAATGGGGAAACTGGCAAGGAAAGCTCTTAAGGAAGAAATGTACAAGTTTTTACATTAGCTAAAAACCAGGAGGAGTTTTAAGAGAAACCAAAAATCCAGATTTTATGTGAAATCTCTAATTTTTAAATAACTCACTAAAAAAATATTGTCACATCCAAAGCACATCTTTCCACTTAAACTTCTGTAAAACTATTGAGCATTAAAAAAATAACTGAAAATTAGTCTTTGTTAATAAGCTTATGATAATGTGCCAATTAACCAGAGTAGGTAGATATAGATAGTTACATATTTGGTTTACTTAGGGTTCTACATGGGATCAGTTATCAAAGAATACATTTAAACTCAACAAATACCATACCCACTGAGGCTTTGACGGTTCTTAAAGTACTCCTCAGTCTTTCAGTCCATCAGGAACATTATTTTTAAGAGCAACTGTCTTAACATATAGTCTGGTAACATATCACGAAATATATATGAGAGATAATAGGTAAGAGCTTATTGTTTATTTCATAAAAATTGCTTACAACTTGTATAAAGACATTCTGAAAATGATAGGATTTTTTGGACTGTAGCCTATAAAATAAATGGCTTCTCAAAGTAAATTGTTATTTGCTAAAATTGGCTTTTTGATTGTTACACCTGAAAAAATACATTCATCTAACTGTTCCCTTTAATTATTTTAGTAGACTGAGTTCAACTAATTAGATAGATATTCAACTTATAATTTGAAGCTGTTGGGTTCCTTAAACTGTCTCTTCTCTTGAGTACATTTTATCTTATCACAACTGTAATCTTACACTTTTTAATGTCTTAGCATTAAGATGTATTACCTTATTTTTTCATATAAAATTCAGTTAATTTGAAACGGCAAATTCTTTAGCCGAATGTGTATCATAGTTCATCTGCAAGGTATAAACCCAGGCATATACAAGAATTGTGTTAACGATTACATCTTTGATCCTCGTGCACACTTTTCGTGGTAATCAATCTGAGAGACACTTCAGCAAGCAGGCTTGGGTTATTTTCCTGTTGAGTGGGATTGGAAAACAGTGCACAAGACCGGGTAAGTGGTGTTTTCTTGCATCTGGTTAAGGAAAGTGATCTCCTTTGCAGGGTCAGAGAAAGTACTGTTCCTCTCACAAGACTGAATGTGGGACAAGAAAGATACAGTCATCAGATTGCTTAAATTTTGGAAGAAAAAAAAAAGGAATTTTCTATTTTAATACTTACCATAAGGTACTTTCACTCAATAGTCCTTAAAATATTTTGAATTAAATGTCTTTAAAAATAACAATATAATGTTACTAAAAAATGTAATTTGCTGAAATAAATTCTGCATGATCTTTTGGTAGTTGCATAGAATTTTTTTACTGTAAGGTATTAAAATTAAAATGTAAATATTTTCTTTTAAAATCTATAGAAAAGTGCCAATTAATTGAGCTATTTTGCCTGTGAAAATGTACTAAGTATATACAAATGAGAACTGCTTTACATTTAAAAAGCAGTTTTATTTATAGAAAATTATATTTGTAAAGGCTCTGATTATTAAAAATATGAAAATTCATAATGTTGATAGATAGTTAAAAGGAAGAAAACCAAGGTTCTAAGCTTAATCCATTAAATGGGTTTTGGAATCTGGCAAAATGATATTATACATTGAAGAATATTTTATGGTTTTTGAGGCAAGTAACTGGATCTTTTATATCCCTGTATGTTAGAGTCTATTTTAAATGGTTAATATCTCTTATTAGGTGATCTCTTAAAGGGGAAAAACTGTTTATGCAATTAAGTTGTGCAGAACAGTAGATACAAATCTAGTTTGTATTATTATGATACCATAGTTTCTATATTATATTTCATTTCTGTAAGTCAAGATCCCCATATTCAGACGAACTTAAAAAGCTCTTTCTCATTGTTTCTAATCAGGCAACATTTTTAGAAAATTTTAAATCACTTTCATAAGCAAGTTTAGTGCTCCCTCTTGTGGCAGACTCACTTTTGAAGATAAAAGATTGATCACTAACAAGAATGATTTTCATTATAGTTTAAGTAAAATTTTAAACTATGTGACTAGAAAACAAAGCTTAAACAGAGAACTGGAAGTATTTTTGTTTATTGACAATGGAGAGGGTTTCTGTTACCATTACCTTTTGAGTGAATCTGTTAAACAAAAATCGACATCAAAACAAATGTAATGTACGTGCAAACATAGCAAATTAAATACAAAAAAGGAATTACTAATGACAGGTCTTGCTGTTAATAAGATCAAGCAGCAGAAAATCAGCAGTTAGATAAATGGTATTCTTAAATAGATTTTACTTTGAAATCTCCCATATAAACAAAGAATAAACAACAGTAACACCACCAAATAAAGCCACAGGGAAGAGATTATTCTTCTATACTTTTATACACTATATATGTTAATCATTCTGTCTTTATTTCCTCTGATAAGACTGACTTCAGGGAAGTCGCAACAAGGCCTTCTCGGCTAAAAGCATATAACGTTAGACATGAGTCTGGCTAATGCCCTATCACATTGACAAAAGGGAAAGGTTTCTGGGGTTTTGTTTTTTCCAGTGGAAATGACCTCAGACTCTGCAGTGGTTGACATTCACTGAACAGTGCTGGCTGGAGGTTCAAGGTATTTGGGTGAACATGTGTTTCTTAGTAAAGTTTGTTTGTTTGTTTTTCTTGGTCCACAGGTAATAAGAAGAGATCATTTTTTTTTCTTTATAAATTTTTTTAAATAATTGCTTTTGACTCTTGTAAACAGTTTGGCTTTGTTTTGTATTGAAAAGGAGATCGAGCCATCACAGTGCTATTTCTAAAGATATAGGACATCCCTGATTTCCTTTAAAGGTCTATTTTTGGCTCCAGTTCCAGGTTAAATCATTCTTTTTTACACGATCAGAGGCAGGTTTTCAGCTTTAAGGATTGACAGACTTGAAGGAGAAACATGTGGAAGCATGAAACATGCTTCCAGGAAACATATATCAATTTGTTACAATTCAAAAACTGTAAAAATGGTGGAATGGTAAATACAAACAGTACTTGGAATTGTCAAATGTTTGCACTCAAGACTCCATGAACCATATATTTTATTTTTTAAAAAAATCATATTTATATCCATTTACATAAGACTTACACATTTAAAAAGAAATGCATACACAGTAATACATAAATGCCAAGTATATTACAGTAAAACATGAAAAAACAAGTGGCTCCATTTCATAAAAGCATCGTTGTACAGAATTTATGATGTGGATGATGCTTATTATTCAAATGACTTAAGCATTTTCTTACAATTGTAGTAAACTAATCAAACTTAATAGCTGACTCCCCCCAAAATCACATTTTCAGCTTAATAAACCATTAGTTGTGATTATTTCCTTAGAATTCAGTCTTCACAAAGGTTTTCACTGCTTATCTTCTTAGATGGTAGTGCACTTTAGGTAGAGTAGACTGAAAAGACGACATCTAAAATACGTAATGGACAGCATTAGTTTACTGAACGATCCCAGATTGGAAAACCTCCCTCTCCGACTCTTGGTGCACCTCCATATGCATCCTGCCCACTTTTGTCCTAAGGGTAGGATATCATCTCAGGTCTAACCAATGGCTGTATGCAATTAATATTTACTCCTCTCTAATTTTGTGCAGGCGAGGTTCATAAATAAGATTTGCTCAACTTTGTAAAAGTATGGCAGATAATATAAACAAAGGTAGTCACAGAAAACGTCAGCAGTCCTTTTGAAAAGCGTACAGCTTGCTCATTAATAAATTGAGTTGAGTTGACCTATTCCATGGAATAGATCTGTATTCTAACTCATATATTTTAGAGCTCTTCAAAAGAGACCTTTGTTTAATTGTGACAAAAACATAATGATAATCAGTAACATATAAAGAATCTGTGGCATCACTGATTCTTTCCAGTCATAATATACTTAGGAAAAGATCACAATTACTATCCTGACACGAGATAAATAATATGTTCTGAACTGTGTTAATAACAAAAATGCTAATGTTTCCTCAAAATAGAAATTGGTTGTCCCAGATTAACTTATTAGAAATAAATACCTTTATCCCATTTAATGGTAAAAACTAGGAAATATGAACTAGAATGCCAAGCACAAAATACAGATTACAAATAGTTAGAGTAATTCTACCCATCAGTCAAGAGCTAAGAAGCAAGCACTATTCAACATATTAAATAGTCATTTGTAAATTAGTGAAGTATTCTAATTCTAGTTCCTGGTAAATTATCATGTTATGTGTAGAAACTATTACAAACAGTATTTTGGAAAGCCTCTTATTTAGCCAAATTATTACAAATTTTAGATCATGCCTAATGAGATGCCAAATTGTATACCATAATTAAATTTTTAATGTTAGGGTTTTACATTCTGAAATTAAATCTCTTATCTGAAAGCTTTTTGTTTTATCATCAGCAGCTTCAAGTAGTGACCCAAATAAGGCAGCATATCAGCTCCTATATTAGGCCCCAAAGACCATCAGTAGATTGTGTGGAGCTTTTAGTTCAAGGCAATGAATAAACAGCACAAGATAAGCGGTTCCTCTCCCCATCCCTGTGCACACATTTGGTTCTCAATATTGCTCTGAGAAGTGTTTTCCCAAAATTTTAATTCATCGTAAATGGTAGAATATTTTGGTAAAGCACAGCTGTAGATTAAAAAATGTTTATGAGTTCTTGACATTTATTTTCTATGAAAACACAGTTTTACTAAGACTGGTTTTCAATAAAACTCCATTTTCATATGGATTTGGAAGTAGATTCCATCAACTAGTATTTCTCGAAGTACAAATGCCTTATATCTTATGATTATATAGCATGGTTTTCTGTCCTGTCCGCCATTGTTATAATGTTATTTCACTTTGTTTCTATCTGCTATAAACCCCAGATACTTAAAATTCCTATACGTTTTCAACAAATATTAATCACATTGATGAAAAACAACATACCAGAAGTTCAAATTTTTCAGTTATACTTTTGTTTTTAATGTGAAATCACCTCCAAATCATTCTCCTGATTCTGCCACTATTTGACTCTGGATACCTACTAGAATACTATTTGCCTATTTCAACTTCCCCTATATAAAATACTCACTTAAAAGTGTGTTATTCTGTAAGTGCCAAACTCTCATCAGTAAAATGCAATACGCATCAATATAAAGTGCTACGAAAAAGTAGAAGCCAGCGTAGTAGCAACCCATTGATGTGTAATAAGATAGTTGACAGGCCTCCAACAGATGGGCCTTAAACCATAGCAGACAGATGGTGATAGGAAATCCTAGATTAAGAGTTACAATATAAAGAACCTTTCCACTCTCTAGCAATTCAAAGGGGTTATCTCACTTCTGTACTGCTAGGCCACACCAAAGAGTATCGTGTATATTTACTAGTCTATGTAGGTTCCATTTTTTTTGGCGGTTTGTTTTTTGTCAGCCAAGGAAAACTACTCACAGCAAGTCAGTGCTGCCTCCTTTGAGTGGCTTGTCAACATGAGTATGTGCGAACAGTGGAGTTGTCTAACCTCTGCAGTCTTGATGAAGGAACTGCAAATGGAGAAAAGGGCTTTAGAGGGACTTGGATGATTGAGTACAAAATTTCAGATGAGAAAGATTTATTTTCCCTGCATAAAGGGATCTGAACATATTAATAGACCTTCTTTCTCTCAGATAGAAGCCACTCATATTCCTTTTCTCAAGACAAGCTACTAAAGAAAATTTATTCCAATGCGATTCAACTGAGCTTTCAAGTTGTGTATTCCTCCTTAGATGAAATCTGTTAACAAGAACAGTTCCCCTGGGTGCTCCTGTTTTTGAAGCAAAGATTGCTCTTGGAGAATTCAGTATGATGGATTGTCTTCCCCTCCAACACTGAAAAGCTTCTATACTCATTTTAATCATGTTAAATTCCTCATGAATTTTGCTAATGTGTTCCATAATAGTAACAACTTAGAAGAAATATAGATCAAAGATCATGGTTTATACTGGAACTTATTTTAAGGGCCATGGTAACTATCACCTTGACAAGAAATAATAATTCTAGGTGATTATCTCAATAAAGAGAGTGGGACTTTTTTGTTTAATGCTTACCAGACGGACATAACTTTGTGACTACAACTTCAAATTTGTCTCTCCTCCAGAATGGCTGTTTTCCTTTGTGAAGTATATAACACAAGTCTAATGTCCACAGAAGGAAATACTAATTGGGAAATTACTGTCGGTTTTGTGTTTGTTTAATTCTCTTCTCATGGTTGTGCTTGTTTATTTAAGGCCTTCTGCCTTGGTCATAGGTGAGAATATCTGATGAGTCTGAGTTTTTACGATGAAATAGAAAACTTGCAATATTCAAGCATGTAGGGTGACAGTGGAGTTAATTTCCATTTATTAAGGACCTTTAGTCCAAATCCATCCTCTGAACAAATTATTTACTTGGTGAATAGAAGAGTAAAGAAACACAAATCATGCAGATGTTTTTCTTCCTAGATGTGGACATTAGCCAAAATTGTCCTTTTTAGGATATTTTAAATTATTTTAAAAATATGAATAAAGTGCCATGAGTTCATGCATTAGCAGCTTACAAAAGAGTAGGGTCTGATGAAAGCAAAGTAAACTTCAAGCAGAGCAAACCAACTTAAGAAAAGAATCAATTCCAGAAAGCTATGCAAGATCAGAGAATGATACCATTTGCTAAACAAGCTTTTTACTTTATAAGCAGAAATGCAAAACTACTGTACCATCCGTTGTCATTTTCCTTGACTGCCCCGATGTTGTGGTTAACCTAAATCCAGCCGGTAATGTTTCTGAGGACCCAGGCATCATGCTGATTCCGTGTACTTCACGGGGAGGAAACTGCCTTCTCCAGGTCGACCCACGCCTGAAATTCTTGTCATCACTCTGCCGGTACAGAGATACAATTTGATGTAATGAAAACAAATAAACTAGTCCAGGTGCTTAAAACATGTAACACTGATTATGTACATTCAGTCTGTAAAGTATACATATGGAATATTATACTTTATTTCGAGGGTTATATTGATTCCAAAATGAGAATGCAGGATATGTGAAATAGAAATGTTTTTATTAAAAAGTTCATATGATTTTGAATCTAAAACATACATAAAAGTAAAATCTTTGACAATTTAAAATAAAACCCCAAAGTTTTTCCAAAAAGAATATTTGGTATACTTTGTTGCACTTCATGCCAACTGTTTTTATGGTATGAGATGATATACTTAGTTGAATAAGTATTGGGTAAACACTATTTGGTTCACACACTTGATGAACTATTTCATGAATTTTGCTTTTATGTATACAAGATATATGTTATGGGAAATCTATATTTGATACAACCTGGCTCATATGGGATACTATAATTTATATTCTGTGTAAGAAACTAAATTTGTCATTTGCTAGATTTCAGCTGATACAGAATTAACTTGTAGTTTGTTGAAAATCCTATGCAAATGGTCACCTTCCTTTTAATAAATACATGTGCTCATTAGATGCCACTAAAAGCATAATGTAACTCTGGTTGCTGTTTTACAATGTAATTCTTGTTGCTGATTCTATTATATCTTAATTGCATAAAATCTTCCCTGTCTGTGCATACACATTGTACCTGCAGACAAACAATTATTTTCTCTGAATTGGTAAGCAACAATATGTAATTTACCATTTGACTGATTATATTCTTTGTTTCTAATCTAAGGAAAATATTAATCATTCTACATAGATCTTATCTTCTTATATCACTAAGTTTTTCATCGAAGGAAGGACTGTCTACTCCCTAAAATTATAGTTAAATATGTGTGGTTGACTCTGCTAGCTCAGGTGACTTCATTTGGGCATAGAGAATATAGACAGATATTCATCATTGTTATAAATAAGAAACACTATAAAGTATTCTTCATCATAGACTACTAATTTAAGTAGCATACAAGGTTAATCTGGGAAAAATAAAATCATTTATGTAATTACATTTATCCATTTTTCTTTTAGAATCCTTATTATTAATATATAAATTTTGCTTAGATTTGATAGCCATTTTACACTTTAAGAGATTTCTGCTACTCTTCTCAGCTGCTGCATTTTACTTTGCCTTAGACCTCCAAACGTTTATAAATGGAAAAAAGAAGCAGAATTTCACAGTTGTGGCCTCTCTGACTTCTTGAATCTTGGAGAAGTTGTTGCATGAGCATAAATTTTCTTCAGTTCTATAAAACATTACATTACATTGTAGGAATGTACAGCTCCTATAATGTGTGAGATAAGGGCTCAAAAATATGCCAGTAAGTTGAGAATTTAAATCATGATTCCTTAACTTCTTCTGCTCTTCCAACATAGTGTTACTGCAGAAAGTTAATGGGAACTATAAGCCACAACATCACAGGAAAAGGTTTCCATGAGAGGAGATTGAAAGATATGCTCTCAGCTGAGGATATCCTCTGTCTGTAGCAGCACATGAGCACTTCTCAAATCATTTCAGTGGAATCTGAATGCGATCAGCCCCAGAAACAAGTCTATTCTGGCTCCAGCTAAGTTGTTTAGATATTTTTGTTCACACTCAAAAAACAAAACCAAAATCAAACAAAGAAACAAACAAAAAACTGAGACAAAAGCGACTAGAGGGTTTGAATGACAAAATCATGTGCTTTTTTAGTAATAAAAAGAGGCAGCATATTTTAAAGGCAGATAATAACGTTCCATTTAGGCCTTTCAAGTTGTTCATTACTTTTAAGAAGCAACACTAGAACCCACATAGACTTGTGTCCCTGACTGGACCTCTACTTCAGGTCAGTCTGCATTTTAGAATCTAACGATATGACAGATCTTTAATAATTTTTATTAAAATTATTTTTCCAACTTTTAAGCAAGGAGAATAATTGTATTTAAAAGTGTGTATGTGTTTATGCAGACTATCTTTTTGATTCAACAATTAAGAATAAGGATTAAAAGCAGATACAAACTACTATATATAAAATACATAAACAACAAGGCCCTACTGTACAACACAGGAACGTATATTCAATATCCTGTAATAAACCATAATGGACATAAAAAGAAATTGAGTTATTTGTAGTGAGGTGGATGAACCTAGAGTCTGTCATACAGAGTGAAGTAAGTCAGAAAGAGAAAAACAAATACTGTATGCTAACATGTATATATGGAATCTAAAAAAAAAATGGTCATGAAGAACCTAGGGGCAAGACAGGAATAAAGACGCAGACCTACTAGAGAATGGACTTGAGGATATGGGGAGGGGGAAGGGTAAGCCTGGACAAAGTGAGAGAGTGATATGGACATATATACACTACCAAATGTAAAATAAATAGATAGCTAGTGGGAAGCAGCCACATAGCACAGGGAGATCAGCTTGGTGCTTTGTGACCACCTAGAGGGGTGGGATAGGGAGGGTGGGAGGGAGGGAGCTGCAAGAGGGAAGAGATATGGGGATATGTGTATATGTATAACTGATTCACTTTGTTATAAAGCAGAAACTAACACACAATTGTAAAGCAATTATACTCTAATAAAGATGTTTAAAAAAAGGAAAGACTCATCAAATAGAGGATATCAATAGAGAGAAATTATAATATATGATATATATTATATATATATGATATATATATTATATATATACAGAGAGAGAGAGAATCTAATGGAAATTCTGGAATTGAAAAGTGAAATAACAAATTAAAAATTCACTAGAGAGGTTCAATAGCATCTTTGAGCTGGAAGAATAAAGAATCAGCAAACTTGAAGATACAGCAATTGAGATTATTCAGTCTAAAGAACAGAAAGAAAAAAAGAATGAAGAAAAATGAACAGAGCCTCAGATACCCGTGGAACATCATTGAACACACAATATACACTTAATGGGAATTCCAGAAGAGGAAAGAATTAGGCAGAAAAACATATTTGAAGAAATAATAGTCCAAAAATTCAAAAATTTGATGAAAAACATTAATTTACACATCCAAAGTCCAAGCAGACATCATAGTAAAACTGCTAAAAGACAGTGAAAATCTTGAACGCAAGAGAGAAATTGATGTATCATACAAGGGAACCACAATAAAATTAACAGCTAATTTTGTATCAGAAACAATGGAGGCCAGAAGGAATGAGATGGCATATTCAAAGTGCTGAAAGAAAAAATATCCTGTCAATCAAGAAGTCTTTGTCCAATAAAAGTATCCTTCAACAATGAAGGTGAAATAAAGACACTCCCAGACAAACATAGAGTGAGAATTTGTTGCTAACAGGCCTGCCTTATAAAAAATACTAAAGGAAGTCCTTCAGGGTAAAAGGAAACGACACCTGACAGTAAATCAAATCCACATGAAGAAATAAAGAGCAAAAGGCAATTATATAGGTAAATAATACAAAGACACTACAAACATATTTTTCTCTTTTATTCTCTTAACTGAGTTAAAAAACAATTGTCCGGTTTATAACATAAAGAGGGAATAGAGTTATATTGGAGAAAGGAAAGGACACCAGACAGTAACTTGAATCCACAGAAGAAAATGAAAAGAACCAGAAATGATAAATATGTGGTTTAATATAAAAAATTCTATAAACATATTTTTTCTCCTCTTAAATTTTTAAAAAGACATATAAAGCAATAATTATAACACTATTATTGGATTTATAACACATATGGATGTAATATATGTGACAATAATAGCACAAAGGGTAAGGGAGGGAATTGAGCTATATTGGAGCAAAGTTTTGATAATTTATTAGAATTGAGTTAGTATTAATCCGAAGTATATTGTGATAAATTACATATTATAATCTCTAGAACAAACTGAGACTAGTAACTCAAAAATATAATAAACCACAAAGGAATTAGAATGTACATTAGAAAAGTATTTAACACAAAAGAAGACAGTAAAGGAAGAACAGAAGCACAACAAAAACAAAAGAAGACATGAAGCATATAGAAAAAAATAAAATTGCAGAGAGAAATCCAACCATATTAATAATTACTCTAAATATAAATAACAAACATTCAGACTAAATGTGAATGACTTAAACATTATCAAAACAGATTTAAAAAAAAGATTCAATTATACACTCCCTACAAGAGACATTTTAGATGCATAGACACAAATAGGTTGAAAGCAAAAGAAAGAAAAAATATATACCATGCAAACAGTAACCACAAGTGAGGTAAAGTGTCTATACCAATATTAGATAAAATAGACTTCAAGACCAAGAAATATACTAAAGACAGAGACATTTTATAATAATAAAAGGGTCAATTCATCAAAATGATATAATTATGTGCACCTAACAACAGAGTCCCAAAATACATGAAACAACGCCTGACAGAACTGAAGGGAGAAATAGAGAATTCCACAATAGTAGCTAGAAAGACAACCTACTGAACAGGAGAAAACATTTGCAAATGATATGACTGATAAGGGGTTAATATCCAAAATATATAAATAGCTCATATAACTCGACAACAAAAAGACAAACAACCCAATTAAAAAATGGGCAGAAGACGTGAATAGACATTTTTCCAAAGAGGACATTCAGATGGCCAGCAGACATGTGACAAGATGCTCAACATCATTAATCATCACAGAAATGCAAATTAAAACCATAATGAGATATCACCTCACACCTGTCAGAATGGCTGTCATCAAAAAGAACACAAATAAGATGCTGGAGGGGATGTGGCAAAAGGGAACCCTCGTACACTGTTGGTGGGAATGTAAATCGCTGCAGCCATTGTGGGAAACAGTATGGAGGTTTCTCAAAAAACTAAAAGTAGAACTACCACATGACCCAGCAATTCCACTCCTGGGTATATATCCGAAAAAAATGAAAACACAAATTCGAAAAGATACATGCACCCCAATGTTCATAGCAGCATTATTTACAATTGCCAAGACATGGAAGCAACCTAAGTGTTCATGAATAGATGAATGGATAAAAAGGATGTTGCATGTATATATACAATGGAATACTACTCAGCCATAAAAAAGAATGAAATTTTGCCATTTGCAGCAACATGGATGGACTCAGAGAGTATTATGCTAAGTGAAATAAGTCAGACAGAGAAAGACAAATACTATATGATATCACTTATATGTGAAATCTAAAAAATAAAACAAACTAGTGAATATAACAAAAAAAGAAACAGATTCACAGATACAGCGAACAAACTAGTGGTTACCAGTGGGGAGAGGGAAGGGCAGAGGGGTAAAATAGGGTTGGGGCTTAAGAGGTACAAACTATAATGTATAAAATAAGCTACAAGGATATGTTGTACAACATGGGGAATATAGCCAATATTTTATAATAATTATAAATGGAGTATAACCTTTAAAAATTGTGAATCACTATGTTGTACACCATAACTTATATAATACTGTATATCAACTATACTTCAATAAGAAAATTTTAAAATTAAAAAAAATTTTAAGTGGCTAAATGGATAAATAAAAACCAAAAGAAAAATTAAAAAAAAAACAAAAAAAAATATGAAAAGAATATGAAAAAGAATATATATGTACATATACACACACATATATATATACATATATATACATAGAACTGAATCACTTTGCTGTACGTGAGAAACTACCACAACATTGTAAATTAACTATACTTCAATAAAAAATTTTAAAAAAAGAATAAGTATTGAAAAGATTATCAAAGTTATAAAATTAAAATCAGTTAAATATTAACTGTTTTTCAAAAATATTAATCATTATCCTGATTGGACAGGAGTATGAATTTACAGGAAGTTAGCTGAGGTCAAGACTGTAGAGCTTATCTGTCTAACCTCCTCTGAAAAGGACAGCTTGGGTTTTATAAAACCAAGATCACCTGCCCTGCCCATTTGAATGTGGAATTATTGTCTCATTTTAGGAACTGCTGTGTTCATTCACAAAACTATTTTAATCAGCTTTTATTTACAGCCAAGAAACACCTGCATTTTGCAACACAGAATTATGCATCACTGTATTTTCCACTTCATACTCAGGTTTCCTCCCCATTTTTTCCAGAAAGATCCTTGAAAAACTCAGAAGGAATATTAAAATCCACAGTTTATCAATGCACAGAGTGTGCTAACGTCCCTTGTATTCCTTCATCTTGGGAGACTACTTAACATGTTTACTATTTTCCAAATCATTTAAACATGCATATACTATGTGTAGAGATTCTTACACTCAATATAACCTTCAATTCCTATGACTGTTAAAATGTTACTCATATATTTTTAAGGAAAACACAATATTGATATCTAAAATAATCAAAAGCTTCCCATTTATTGAAAGCAAGTTTTCTCTTCCTTATAATATCCTAAAATTTCCTGATATACTGATATTTAAGAAATAAGCACATCCCTTATTAAAGAGCTGAATTTATTAGGACTAGTGTTATCATTACTTGCAATTTAAAAAATTTTTCTTAACATTATTTTGCTGTCATAGCTCATGAAAAATGTCTGAATTTGAATTACTTCTTAGTGTTTCTAACTGCTGATATGATAATATCTATGAATTCATAAAGTTCTTTCCCAAATCAAATTAGTAAAATTAAATATTTAAGAATAATAGTGGGGAAAATTCTAGATTCTATCCATAGAACAAGCATCTGATTAATTTTGAGCACTAGTCCTTGAAAGCCATTTTACTTGTACTGTCCCAGGTCCCTTTTGAATGACAGACAAAGACTTACTTCATCCAGTCGCCGTTCAGTTCCCAGAGCCAGGAGGTTATTGTATTCCCTTTCGAGAATCTGCCTTGCCTGTTGAGATCAGATTACAGTTAACATCATTGAAGTCACCTTTTATTTGAAAAATCATAGCCATTATATTTACCTGAGAAAACATTCCAATACCCTGTTTTATTTACAGGGGTCTTATTTTTTTCATCCTCTATATTTATAAGCCATTGTAAATTTTAACTATAAACACAAGGAAGGGCAATTTTCTTTAGTCTGTGGACAGTAGAGACAGCCTCACATAAACGTCTGAGGTCAAAGGGTTTGACCTCACTTTGTTACTTTATTCCAATTGAATATTTTATGTAAACTTTGAAATATATAAAAATGAGATAAAAAGTAAAGTTAGACTGCCACATTTTTATCAAGTCTATGCAGGTAGTTCTCAAACCTGGCCAATCATCATAATTTGGGGAAACTTTAAATGATTAGGGTTCCTGTGCCCTATCTCTTGATATCTGATTTCTTAGGCTTGTGATGTAGATTGCACGTTTTATTTTAAGTTTTTAAGGAACTCCAGCAATTCAAATAATTATCCAGACTTGGGAATCAATGGCACACCCAGAGCTGAGTGTCTGTATAATTCAGACATGTAAATAGAAATGACCGCCCCTCAGAGAGAGGCAGAGACTAAAGGCCATCTGTCAGGGATATCGTTTGGGGGAATCTGGCATTCAGGTGGGAGGTTGGACCACATAACTTCTAAATCCCTTTCTACTTAATTTTATGATTTTGTTTTGGCTAGAAATCCAGTAGCTTGAAATTAAAGTCCCAGTGACATATATCAAAGGTTGAACTAACTCCCATTAGAAATCATGAATACACAGCCAACTTTTTTTTCCTAAAAGTTTACTTTGTCCTTACATAAACCAGGACATAGTGCAACTACAGCACAAAGGGGCTTGCCTGGGTATTCTGTGTTGGAATCTGTAGTAATAAAGCTAAGCTGCTGTAGTCAAAGTTCTCATCCAGGGCTATAAGTGAGCCATGCACACCACTTTCAAGAATATTATTTGCATATTCTCGAAGTCCAATTGCTTGTATCCAGCGAATAACTCGATCATTGCTCCACACCAACACATCTAGAAAAAGAGGTGCATCATTTTAGGCTGCAGTATTTTGCATAGTAAATAAAAACTGCTAGCTGAAATGAGCCACAGGCGTCTGGCCAAGTCAGCATTTATGCTGGCTTCTTTATCCACTCCCTAGTGCAGCTGGCTCCTTGTGTTACAGGTATTTACCATTCTAATAACTAACCCTTTCTACTTCTGGCCCAGGAAAAAATTTGTGATTTTAAGAGTGTTTGTTATCACTGAAATGAGAGCATTTCCATCACATGGAACATAATGTCTCAAAGTGTTGTTTTCATTCTGGAGCTCTAGGAGTCTGTCTGAAGTTCAATGCTTTTACCACCAGATGGGGACATTTCTTATTTGTGTCCATATACAGCTCTTCAGTCAAGAGAGCAAGATGACAATCTACTACAGTTCTTCATCAGAGTATTTTTAAACTACTACCTGACTATTGTGTATAGGCTAGAAGAAACTTTTTTTTTTCCATCTGAAGCAATAAGTCAGAGAACAGAATAGTAAGAGAACAGGCACTCAATAGTTTGATACTTACCCTACTATTTTGTCAATCCATTATTTCTCAATCACATACTAATCCAAAAATCAACCACTCTCAAGTCATAAGTTGTTTTTCCTTTTAGGTTGAAACGCAATATTTTACTAAGGTACAAAACACTTTGAATTTTATTTTCTAAAACTAAAACCTTTAGAGAAAAATGTCATATATACCTTTTTAGACGAAAACATATCAAAGTATATTTTATCCTTTTTCCATTCCTTCTCATTATGAGTTGACATAATACTACATAATAGCCAGCAAAACAGTCAGAAGGACCAGAATGTTCCATTGAAAAGAAAGAATTTTGAGGAACTTAAGGGGAAATAAGTAAAGAATTAAAACTTTTTTTCTAATCCTTGAGGTTCCTCAAGGCCTGGCAGCTTTGGCACCTCTAAATTACAATCCTTAAGGGGAAATGAGAAAAGAATTAAAACTTTTTTTCTAAAAAAAGAATTAAAACATTGTTTCATTTCTAGAAAGCGAAATGAAACCCATAATTTACTAGTACAGTAAAAGTAAGTTTTCCTATTAATTTTTTTTTTCTTTCAGAATGAAATTTATACCTTACCTGGAAAAAGTATAAAGAATACTTTGGGAACTATTCAACTTCAACTGTTCATTTCCCCAATTTAAATTACCTGCAAAAATCTTATTAGTATTTTCTTCTTTGTGTGTGTGTGTGGGGGGGAGAGTATTTATATATTAAGTTCCTCAAAAGCATTACTAATTTGTCCTAATGCACTAATTTATAACCAATTTAGATTTTCTTGTGTATAACATTAAAGCAATAAAGTGATACTTCAGCACCACAGAGGTCCCCGCATGTCCTTTCTCAGTTATTATCCTCACCCCAACAATAACCAATATTCTGACTATGCTCACCCCAGATTAATTTTGCCTGATTTTTTAGTTTTTTATAAATGAAGTTGTACAATATGTATCTTCACTCAATATAGGGTTCACTCATGCTATGGCAAATAGCAGTAGCTTGTTTATTTAGTATTCCATTGCATGATTATGTCACAATTTATCCCTTCTACTGTTGATGGAAATTTGGGTGGATTCTACTGTGGGTTATTAAGAATAGTGCTGCTTTGAACATTCTTATTTATGTATTTTTCTGTTGGCTGTATATATACATATTGCTGTTGAGTAAATAGCAAGGAACAGAATTGGTGAGTCATGTTTTATACATACATTTAATGTTAGCAGATATTGCTAAATACCACTCTCACAATTTAAAACCCCCAGTAGCAGTGCATGAAAATCTGCATCTTTACCAATATTTTGTATTTTTCACTTGTTTGGGTTTTTTTTTTTTTTTAATTTGCTTGTTTTTAGCCATTATGGTAACATTATGTTGTTATGAGTTGAATTGCCGCCTCCCCACAAATTCATATGTTGAAGTCCTAATCCCCAGTACCTCAGAAAGTAACCTTATTTGGAGATATAGTCTTTACAGAAGTAATCGAGTTAAAATGAGCGTATTAGGCTGAGTCCTAATTCAGTATGACTGGTTTTCTTCTTAAAAGCGGAAATTTGGAAATAAGATATGCACACAGGGAGAACACCATACGAAGATGAAGGCAGAGATCAAGGTGATGCTTCTATAAATTGAAGAACGCCAACATTGCCAGTAAACCACCAGAAGGTGAGGGAGAGACATGGAACTGATTGTTCCTCACAGCCCTCAGAAGGAACCAACCCTGCTGATACTTTAATCAACCTCCAGAACTGTGAGATACTACATTTCTGTTGTTTAAACCTCCCAATGTGTGTTACTCTATTACAACAGCCCTAGCAAACTATCCCTTTGTATCTTATCTTAGTTTTGATCTGTAACTCCCTAATACCTGCTTGTTAAGCAATTTTGTATCTATTTACTGGCCATTTGGAAATCCTTTTTTATGAAGCTCCTATGTATCTTCTTCTCATTTTTTAAACATATATCCTTTTCTTGTTCATTTGTAAGAGTTCTATAGATATTCTAGATATGAGTCTTTTGTAGATGTGTATTGCAAATAGCTTTTCCAACTCTGAAACTGTCTTTCATTCTCCTAATTCTTTCAGTGACCCTAAGTGCTTAATTGTAATGAATTTCAGTTTATCTGTCTTCCTTTAGGGTTAACGATTTTTGTGTCATGTATAAGAAATATTTGCCTATTTCTAGAGAATATGAAGATATTTCTCTATGTTCATATTCCCTTTTCTCCTTGGATTTTCTGGTGATGTTTTCTCTCAGATTTTATTTATCTGAAATATATTAATTCTATCTTTAATATTGATACAGTTATAGAGTTTGAGGTGAGATGTTAGTTTCAATCAGCATTTTAAGGATGTCATTCCGTTTTCATCTGGTGGTTATTTCAGTTGTGGAGTCAGATAGCTCAAGTGTTGCTCCTTTGAAAGTAATGTGGAGTCTTCTCTGGAAGGTTCTAAATTTTTGTTGTCGTTGTTATTTGTTTGTTTTATTTTGTTTTGTCTTATTCTGGTCATGGTTTTTAGCAGCTTTACCGTGCCCAGATGTGTTCTCCCAGCCCTTTTCTTTTTAATCTTGCTTGGCATTCATAAAGTGTCTTGAATCTGTGGCTTGTTGTTCCCATTCATTAAAAAAAAAAATATCCACCAGTATCTTTTCAACTATTGCTTCTTCCTCACTCTCTCTTACCTCTCTTTCAGGGATTCCAATTACACCTATACTAGACTCCTCCCTGTGTCCAGTGTCTCTAATGATCTGTTTTGTATCACTCATCCTTTTATTTCTTTTCACGTTTCAGGCCAGATATTTTCAACTGATCTATCTTTTATTTCATTATTAGTTCCAGTTTAAACTTTCTGCTTCTTAAAATTTCCATTTCATCATTTCTTAACATATTGATTCTAGCTATTTATTAAAAATTTTCCATTTTGTCACCTATTTTCTTAACGCATTAATCACAATTGTTTTAAAGGCCATGTCTGAAAAAAAATCATCCAGGGTCACTTGTGGATATATTTCTATTTTCTGTTTTATTCCTTTTGGTTTTCCTCATTTGGCCCCATTATTTGACATGTTTTATATATATATACATATATATGTATATATATGTGTGTGTGTGTATATATATATATGTGTATATATATGTGTGTGTATGTGTATATATATATATATATGTGTATATATATATATATATATATATATATATGATCCCTGACTTTATGACTGAAAAATGCCTCAAGAGGAACTTTGCATAAAGTGTCAGGCTTACTTATTTCCTGTTTCTCCAGGTTCTTGGTTCCTCAAGGCCTGGCAGCTTTGGCACCTCTAAATTACAATGTTCCCTCCCCTGTTCTGTAAGACAGGGAAAAGCAGCAGAGAATGACAGGCTTACCTCTCAACACATTTCTCTTTTTCTCAAGATCATGGCCTCTCAAGTCTTGGGTGTCTTAGTTGCTTTCTGCTGCCTTCAAACAGCTGTTTATTGATTGATCTAGTTTTTCTACTTGTTCTTGGTTGAAGATTGATCTGATTTAATGTATTCCATTATAGTCAGAAGTGGAAATTCCTCAGATTAATTTGTACTCTTTTCGTCTCTACCAATCCATGGTGGTGGTAAAGCATTTGCATATGAATCTGGAAGGTATATATACCTCACGTACCTCTACTTAACTCCTATTGTGGTTTGAACAATCTTATTTCAAAAGAAAGGCCCTAAGTCTCTCTTTGGATTTGGTTTAATGAGAAACATGTGAGGAAAGACTCAAAATGCCCACTTTCCACAATCGCATGACTATATCCTGCTCCAGCCAAAGAATGAATTTCTTCAGGAAGTAGGATGTTTATTGTCTCCCTCAGAGTTTCAGCTCTTTCTTTCCCCATGTCTTCAGCAAAGCAAAGGACTTAGGTAATAATCCTTACTATCTATGGAAATTTTATATTATATATATATTCACTGGGTCTCCCTGGTCAGTCCTAAAGTATATGTTTTCCTCTGAGCGTTCATTAGTTTTTCCATTGAGGCATTAGACCTCAGAAAACAGGATGTCAGTTGGTAGGTATTATATTTTGGTCACATTAGTCAGCTGCTGTTGATAGCAACTGATTAGTTCTACCTACTGGTTATACCACACTTGCACTTCAAAAGTTGGGTAGGTATGTATGGTTGGCAGTAACAGTTCTCCAATTATTTTTACTAAATGCAACATTTAAAAAACTAATGGGACAATAGTTCAACAAAAATGTCGAGTTTTCTTTACACTAAATGGATTTGTAAATAGGAAGTATTTGTTCTTTTCTGGAGCTGGATTTATATTTTGATAGTTATGACATATTTTGTAGTTACCATATTTCTGTAAATATACGTCTACCAAAAATTCCATTGCCATACCTGTAGTTATTCATGAAATAATAAATATAAAATAATCCATTTATTTACAGGGTAAAGGTAAATAAGACACTAATACCAAATTCTCTTCTTCAGAACAACATAGTTTTGTTTTTTTTTTTTCATTTTGTAAATCAGATCCCTTTCTATAAATCTGTTTCCAAGCAAAATTTATGCTCTGACTTTAAAGCTTTGTAAGGATCCTCTTGACCTAAACAATAAATGTCTAGAGATCAGTGTTGACTGTTTCCTAGCAACAAATTAAATGCTTATAGATTCTTGATATTCACATGGTCTCCTCACTGCAGAAAGCTGTTCATTAAGGTCAAGGTTAATTAACACTTCAGATAATAACAGAGACCCCTAGTCACAGTCAAGAGTTATTCCTGTAAATGTCATCAGATCAGTTATAGGAAACGGGCTATATATGATCTCACTCACAGCTACATCACACATGGAGTTGCCTGTGTATAATCATAGTGAATCCTGGCAGTTTTTCTCAGAGCTACACTCTAACTAGCAATTGCCAAATACTAATATAATATTTGATGTAGTGCCAAATCATCTGTCTATATAAGAAGCATTTCATGTGATGAGACCAAGCATAATAAAATCTAATTGGAAAAAATACTTCAAAAAAGAAAACCAGAAACGGGTATCCCATGGGTAAAATCTATTTGTGTGCTAAAACATCTTCTGTTAGGTCAAGCACAGACTTCCTTTTGGTGTCTTTCTTTGGCCAATTAGTTCCCAAATTTCAATTCAACTGAACAGCAGTGCTCTAAAAACAACTTGCAATTTCCTGGGTCCCCAAAATAAAGCGAAATCAAATAACCCAATTTTGATAATGGAAGAACATTTTCTTGCTCCTAGGTAATGAGTCAAATGAAGTGTTACAAGAAATCCATTGTGTGTCTGTCTACTCTCCAATGAACCATATATAGAAAAATATTTTTAATCAATCACCTTCACAGGCATTCAAACCCATTCCACTCTAACTAATGTACTATCCAAGAACTGCCAAAGATAAAAGTGATTTCTGACAATATTTATCACAAATGAAAATTACAAGAGTCTAAGATAGGTGATCTGAAAGAATAAAACAGTGCTAAACTTTAATATGGGAAGGAAGGGTAACATGTAATATATACTATTTTCATGTCTTAGGTAAGCCCTAAAGGCAGTGAGGATGACAATAAACAGACTTGTGCCTAACTTTGAACAATTAATGTACAAACACTTATTGAATTTGATGAAATGCTTCCATATATCAACTCCTGGGTAATGGTAAACAGAAATATAAGGAGTTTATTTTGCTTCTACTCAAAATTTTCTTCCAAAAATTTGAGGCTTTTTTCCATTAAAAAGTATAAATAGACATAAAAGGGCTTATGATTTTTGCCCAAAAAAGTCCCATAGATATTTATCTCTTATACCTAATCATTAAATTTTCCTTCAACAACAACAGTAATAAAATAAAGTGGTCTCTAACAAGTATGAAGTCTAACATGTTGTTCTTTTTAAACAATTATTTCCCCTGTATATTAAGGTACTGCTTAACATTTAAAGGGTTAATTACTAAATACAGTACTTTTCTAATAAGTCTGTTATAGGAAGTATCTTATTGGTTTGTACAAACAATACTTGCAGCAGTTAGTAATGTTTCTAAAATCATTCCTAGCTAAAATTATTAGTGGACTAGTCTCATTTATAGGGGAAAATTCCCTCTGTAACTTCTATATAAAAATCCCTGTATAATTTCAACAACTATATTACAAAAATAAAATATCTGGTCACTGAAATAAAATTCAAATGATGCAAACCAGGGATAAACTGCTGTAAATAAATTATATACCATGTTTCTCTGAATCATAATGAGAATGTTCTATTAAAAGTCTGACAAAACTATCTATGTGAAGGCAGCTTTAGGATAAACAGAATATATAAGTAATAGGTTCAGAGGAATAAATCTCAATTCAGAAAATCAAGAATATTCCCCAAATGGGATATCTATCTTATAAAGTGATGATATCCTTTTCTGAGTTTTAATCAGAAAAGTAAGGAAAAAGAAATAATGATGACACTCTTCTAGCTGAATACTTACGTTACTTAATGACAATTGTAATGCATACAGCACTTTAGGTTCATAAAAGTGAAAGCTAAAAATCCCAGGAAAAAAAAAGGCATTTGATATGAAAGAAAGACATATTACCTTTTATTTCATGTTGGCTTGCTTCTCGTCTTCTTTCTAGTTCTTTTCGGTCATAATTCAACCTTTTTAAGCACATAATTCCATATTGTAAACTTGTTCTGTTATTTTTTTTTTAAAGAAGAAAACACATTTAGTTTACTCAGTAGATGATTAGGCATAGTCAACACTATGCACTACTTTTTCAGGCAACAGGTTAATAAATTCCATTTGTAATTAAATCCTTTAGAATTGGAGGGAATTAAAATTATAGTTATTCTAAGCACACAGTGTTTCTAAAGAGTAAAAAAAAAGTATTTTCGAAATAAAATAACCATAGTCTTAAAAATAATCTTGGATTATGTTGTTCATCCACATGTCTTTGTTTTCCATTAGGCTATTTCAACATTGTTTGAAGACAAATGAACATTTTACTCCTTTGAAAAGAGTCACTATTATGGAGACAAGAAGGAAGTTATAAGAAAGGGATACTCTTCTTTTTAGCTGATGAGAAAAATAATATAAAAACATGAATGAGGGGCTTCCCTGGTGGCGCAGTGGTTAAGAATGACATGGGTTTGAGTCCTGGTCTGGGATGATTCCACGTGCCACAGAACAACTAAGCCCATGCACCACAACTACTGAGCCTGAGCTCTACAGCCTATGAGCCACAACTACTGAGCCCACGTGCCACAACTACTGAAGCCTGCACACCTAGAGCCCGTGCTCTGCAATGAGAGAAGCCACCACAATAAGAAGCCCGCACACTGCAACAAAGAGTAGCCCCCGCTCGCCACAACTAGAGAAAGCCTGAGCACAGCAACAAAGACACAACGCAGCCAAAAATAATAAATAAATAAATAAATAAATTTATAAATAAATAAATTTATAAATAAATAATAAAAATATGAATGAGTTAAGTGATAACATACAGAACCAAATACCAAAATGAATCGCCACCAACTCTAAGTGATACAGAAATATGTGAAAGGAACAAGTCAGCAGATATTGAAACTCTATGTGGAAAGGATATTGTAGAAGAGCAGAAAACTGACTGATCCTTAAAGGATCAGGCAGAGGGAGGGTTAGTAAAGGATATGGAGCACCATGAACATAGGATTGCTGATGAAATGTTAAATGTGTGGTGATAGCTCCTCTGTCCAGAGTGAAGATCTATGCCAGGAAGTTAGGAGGAATAAGATTTTATATGGAGGATGGGGTTACATTAAGGAAAGTTTGCATTCAGAGTAAGTGTAGAACACATCAAGGTGATAAAAATTATTGGACAATTTTCACAGGAGGATAAAAATGACAATAAAAGGTTTTGGTTTAAGAGAGAATAATCTGGTAGTAACACAGGAGTTGGGGAAAATAGGTAATTCTAGGGGACAGAGAAATTAGTTGAGGAAGAAATGCTGTCAAAATGAGGGTCACACTAAGGACAAAGAAAAGCATGAAAAGAAAATCTAGAAACCAGAGATGTTCAGAGAGAAGAAAGAAGACTTACTAATATTATATATAAAGAATGTGGAAGAGTATAATAGGTAAAAAGAATCTCTAGGCCTCAAGAATAAAGAGCACTGAATATTAGTGATTTCTTAAATGTTTAGAATTATAGACAAATTTAGACATACACATTGGCCAGGCTACTCTTAAGTGCTGGATGCATTTCTAAGCCCTGCATTTTAATAAGAACAATGCTGAGTTCAAATATTTCAGAATCAGAGGAAAATGGAAAGAAATCTGCATTAATTGCTGTTATGGGATAAACTGTATTTCCCCAAATTCTTACAATGAAGCCCTAACGCCCAATACTTCAGAATGTGACTGTGATTGGAGACTGGGTCTTAAAAGAGGTAATTAAGTTAAAATCAGATCATCAGGGTATGCCTTAATCCAGTATGACTGGTGTCCTTATAAGAGGAAATTTGGACACACAGAGAAACATGGGAAGTAAACACACACACAGGAAAGACGATGTGAGGACACGGTGAGAAGGCAGCTATCTGCAAGCCAAGGAGAAGAAACCAATAATGCTGACACCTTGATCTTTGTTTTCTAGATTCCAGAACTTTGAGAAAATAAATTTCTGTTGTTTAAGCCACCCATCTATGTTATTTTGTCATGCTAGCCCAAGCAAACTAATTCAGTGGAATACCAGATAATACTGATGTAAAAACCATCATAGACATTAGCCAGCTTGAGGTTAAACCACTGGGTCTTGCCTAACTTCTGCCAAGTTTTTGTATGTAATGTAAAATTGTGCTATAAAAAGGATATATGTTGTTACAACAATGTCTTGTCAGATGGAAAACTGGGCTGTAAAGACAATGGGATGCCATATGCAGTAAAGTATTACTTGCTTTAAGTCAGAGCTAAGCATAGCATAAAGATGAAGCTTGTGTATTTCCCAGAACAAACAAGAACCCTGCCATTTGAGTAATTTTTATTTTTTAAAAAAGAAAACTTGATCTCTGGATGAATCATTTCTACTATAATAATAAAGCAATTAAAAGTTGATCCAGTGAAGAATAGAAAACAGGCACAAGTGTGTCATCAAAAATTCTAATATTTAAAAGTCTATTGCAACCACACAAAATTTGAGGCCCTAAATGTTCAGTGACAGGGGACTCACTACCTTACAATGTGTGTACTATAGAGCAATTGAGAGTGATACAAAGTTGTATTTTCTGTTGAACATAAATCACTCACCCTATTATCTATACCTATTTGTACTAGAAAAGCACATGTTCAAGACAGCAAATATTACTCTATCACATGATATTAAAACATAAGAAAACTTATCTAAAGTCCTCCCTTATCCAAGCTAAATTTCTTTAATTCCTTCCTTTCCCCCAGATTTTTACCCCTTTATCAATAACAATTTAATGTCCATAAATTAATAAAATTTCTTATTGTTATCTCACCACATGGTAGGACTTTTATTGTGCCTGCCAATAAACACAGTCTAAATATGCCCTGTCAAGCCATTAACCAGAACTGAGATTTTTGTGTCAACTATAAATCACATATCTTTTTCACTTGAACTGCTTTTAAATCATGAATTCCCCATCCAGCATCTTAATGGTTTTTAAAAACGATGTTATATTTATCTCTACTAAATTTAATCCAACAGTGTAAACAACTGTGTTAAGATTCAAAACATTTTGATAAATTTGACTGAAGAATCTCAATTATTATCCCTTTATCCTAACTTTAGTCATTAACATATATGATTTTTATACCATTTTAATTTCCATCACTAATTAAATGTTGGACAGGATGTGAACAAATAGTTTCCCAAATTGTCTAGATTCATATTTATTAATTTATTATAATAACTAACTGTATATAAAATAATCATAATACAACTGACAATTTTGCAGATAACCTACAAAGAGATCAGGCTACAACATAACATTTATGACATGGTATTATAACAACCCTTTTTTTACTCCCTAGATGATAAGCAACTTGAAAAACTAATTTTCATTTGCCTTTCATTTATCTGTGCTCTTACCAATGTCTCACAACCCATTCAGTATTTGTTTTCCTGAAAATTAACGCACAAATAAGCAGAAGCACTAAAAGGTTTACACAAAAACAAAAATGTTCTTCAGAAGAGAATTCCTTCTCAAAATTTTTTCTAGTATATGCCTAAGTTATATAATTTATAACTCCATATATAGTCGAGACTGATGATTTTATTCTTAATAAATAATTTTCTAATATTAAAACATATATAGATACAAATCACAAACATGAAATTTCCTACAGATACGGGGGAAAAAAAGATCTATGCTGTATGAGAATTTTGTACTGTCCAGTTCCATAAACTTTGGGCATGTAATATGCACCCAGCTCTACATTAGATAGTCCCCGCAATTTGTTGTATAAAGATACTTTGCCAAGTAGATGTACACAGATGTTTCGAAGAGTACATATTCTATATTTCTTAAATATCTCTTTATGTTCTAGTAATATATACAATTATTTATTTTTCTCTTTAATTACTTTTTGGAAAAAAACGTACCGATGGAAACTATCCACCATTTTTAAATGGACACGGAGATCTTTTTTTGTTAGGTGATCTAACATTCTTGCATCTACCAAGCATTCCATAAAATAACTTCTGTATTGAGGTAACCCCAGGCTGGGAAGCCATTCGTTTCCAATCCACTCGTGGTTCATATCTCCATATGCCAGGGTCTGTAGAAAAACCGGACACTAGAATTGTTTTATAGCAGTCAAGTTTCTTAGCCAATAAAATGGGACGGTAATTGGAGGGTATGGGATATCATTATAATTGATATTTAATTCCTATGATATATTGAAACAAAGTAGAAATAATATTTAGCCTCTAAATATTTGATTTATTTTGGTACAAAGTAGAACTCTGGGTACATGTATCAAGGTCCTTGCCTAAAGAGAATGATTATGTTCACTTTGTTTGCTCAAAAGGAATTACATTTTATATAAATATGCATTTTAATTCAAAATCTAAAATGAATGATATAATACAAATGCTGAGCTTAAAGATCCTTTCTTTGTATTGATAGATTTATTTAATTTAACTTATTTTATTTTTATCTGTTAGCCAATACACCACCATTTCCTTCTCTTCAATGCTACTATTACCATTGCCATGGTGTAATGGCAAATCTTGATGTGAAAACAGAAGCCTCAGTAAATGAATAGAGAAAGGAGCCACAAGGCTAGAGAGATAGAATGCTGAAGCTTTATGTGGCCATTGTTGTTACCTAGTGAAGCATGCAGCCAGTATTCTATAAAAATTGATGCAATCAGTCTTTCGTAGATATCAATCAATACAGACTCTGTACTTAAAGAAGCAGAGCATGATCAAAATGTAAGACAATTTAATTCTTTAATATAACAATATGAACTGATCTTACCACTGTTCTTAAAAGCCAAAATGAAAACCAAAATCAACCATCGTCTCTAAAGCAATTTTTAAAAAGAACGATTAATCTCTAATAATTTGACAATGTCTTCTATTTAGTTCCTTATCAAACAACAAATTCACAATTATAACATGTATTTCTAATGAAAATCTAGGTGTTCCCTTTATTTTGTGTGTTCTTAAAAAACGAAATTCTCACTAAAGTAAAAACCTAATGCAACCCCAATTTACTAAATGTTTAAATGTAGGTCCTAGTAATAACTACAAAAATTTTTCTTACAGTCAAAGTTTGAATCACATTACCTATAACACACATTAATTCTTTTAGTAATAAACATGTGGAAATGTTGAAAAAGGAACAGCTTCTTTGCAAGCATATATGTTTGTTCAAAGTACAGATGCTTGGCTCATATGCCATCTCAATAAATGGGAGAGACTTCTGACGTGTAGTCACAAGGCTAACACATGTCCCTCCAACACCATTTCTCACACACTTTCCATTATACTTTAAAGCATAGGTGATTCCAAATAAGCTTTTTGAAATCTCCCCTCCCCCCTTACATCCAACATAAATGATTGCTGATTAAATATATTCAGGGGTGATTTCCAAGAAATTTAAGTTATAGTTCATTCTTTTAAAGGAGAAATGAAATTTTCCTTTCAAAAGAGGCCAGGTATAAAATGATGATCATCTTCTTTGCAAAATATGGTGATTTTAAAAGACCTATATAGTAGTAAACATAATAAAGTCAAATACATGATTAGCCTAATCTTAAGCTAAGTGAAGTAATATTATGACATACAATTTTCTTACTTTATATCCTCATAGCCTACTAAATGATACTGTTTTAAAGCATATGAATTTCCTACCTGGGCCCAGCTTCCTTCCTCAGATTCTTTCTGTGTTAGCAGCAGGAAATGATTAATAAAGCAGATAAAGATAAATTAATCTCAAATTAATACAGTAAATTTTTTCTAGTAGAAGCAAAATTGCTTTGTATTAAAAATGTTAATTAAGACACAGACAAATAAATACACAGATCCTTATTCAGATCCACAGTAATCAATAGAGCCGTTCAAGGGCAACTACAAAGGCACCTACACAGTTTCTAACTTATTCTGATTAAATGCACACACATACAACATATGGAATTTTCATGATACATTTGATCTGGTCATTCCAAACCTTTTTTAATTCTTAAAAGTGTGGGATTTTACAAATGTAATAAGTTATGACAAAAATTTCTGATTATATACATACAAATATACAATACACAAATGTGTATACATACATGTGATGGATAAATCTTATATAAAGTAAATTAATGGAGTGGACAAAGTAACTGCAGCCTTCTAACAAAACTTTGTGGTAATCAAATGGATTTCAGCGAGAACTAACAACAAACAAAACTAAACAAGAAAAGACCAAGCACAACAAACTAAAAATGTAATTAGTATACAACATTGGCATTTTTATTCATCATAAACTAGATAATCAATTTTTCAAAGAGGAATAAAATTAAAAGGACATTAAATTAAAAATAAGTTGCTCATAATAAAATGCATGGCATGCCCAACTTTGTTACTTTAAATAAGAAATGACTATATGTAATATATTTTTAAAAGCTGACAATTACAATGAGTCACGATGAATTTTTTAAGTCTGTGCTTTTAGTACTAAATGAACACTTTGCATGCGGGTGGGAGGAGGAAGCGCTGTATTTGAGATGGTAAAGTACAAGAAACTAAATAATTATATTTAAAATGAGTATTCAATCTACACATTCTATTACAAATTTAATTGGGTTTGGTAACATGCATTACCTGTGAATATGTTCAATTTTAACTGATATTTGTTATCAAAACTTTCCAATGTTGCAAAATGGATAAATAAGTGTCATTAAATTCTTGATTATTGTTTGCATGTTACAAACTCCTATATTAACCACATTATGTCAATCTAGTAGAGCTTCATTTAAAAATGTCTAGGGTCAGTGAAATAAAACCATAATGAAAAATGTTAGTTATCATTGCATATTACTATGTAAACATACCCCATTACTCTGATCTATCATAAACAAAATAGCTTTTCCATCCAAATAGCAGCAAAATAACTTTTCTTCATGTTCAACAAAGCTGTAAAGACTAACCGTTTTTGCTGGAGCTGCAAGATTTTCCATTTCTTCATGGGTCACCCAAACGTTGCCTGAAGGCTAGTGAGGAGGCCCAGAGGGAAGCAGTGGGATCCATGGGAGGGAAGCAGTGGTAAAGAAGAAACGCAGCACCACTGTAAGTTAATGGTACCACAGTAACACGACAATGCTCTTGCTTCTATAGCATGCACAAGAGACAGCACTGCTAGTTTCTCATAGCTGCCTTTTTCTTCTACTTCAAAAGATTAAATAGAAGGAGGCATGCTGTGAAGCTCACATGGGATAGATTTAAAATGATACTTCTGTAATTATTAATCAGGAAAAAGGCTTAATCAAAATTTGCATTTCAAAGGTATGCGGCTATTGGATCCACTTTTTGTCATCATGGAGAACTGAATAAATTTGATCTGTAGAAGAATATTTTTATTTTTTTCTTCAGTAAACAAAGGTACATGTATTTTGTGTTATTACCAATATTTTGCTCTCAAAGTTTTAATTCTTCAATGTCCTTGGAAAGAGAAAACTGGTTGTAAATACAAAGCTGAAAGCTCTATCATAACCTGTTCGGAAACCAATATCAGCTTTTCCCAAATGACCTCTTCCTTTTTACAGTTCAGTAAATATGTTGTTTTCCTATATTCTTATAGAGAAAAAAGAAGAGAAATGCTATTTTGGAGTTAATAATAGGTATTTTTCCACTAAATATTGTCAGAAGTCACAAAACCTAGGTTTCCTAATTTTTTAGCAGTATCCTTCACTGTTATAGAGAAGAACATTATGTAAAAGGAAATTTTCCCTCTAGCAGGCACTATTCTATTATGAAGTCTCATTTGCCTTCTAAAAAAACAACCCATGATGTTTGTTTTATACACTGAAGTATTAATACATACAATTTCTAGACCGAAGTCCACTTAGTAACATACAGATCACTGGGAACCACTTCCCATCAAATTCCACCATTTTACTGGGAAATATTTATGAACATTTCAATATTGTCCAAGCACATCAATTCTATAGTTACAGTGGAATTTAATCTTATGTATTGCTTGTTACTTGTTTTGGAAGGGGTCTAGTTTCAAAGAATTGGAAGTAGCAAAGTTGATACCCCGACATAACTCATCACCATAATTCTCTCTTGCCTTTTCTACCAACACATAGTACCATGTTGACTTATCTTCTATTATAAATAATGTAATTTAATATAATTTAAAAAATAACTACGTATAAACTAAATTGATGAATATAATTTGACATAAGATAAATCTCATGTATAAGAGAATTACTCATATATATAGTTGAGTAACAAAACAGAGTTGAGTAGTAAATATTTATAATTATAAGTAAATCATATGGGCATAAAATCTCAAAGGATAAGCATCATATATATGTAAAGAATTCTCATTCTCCTACCATTCTGGAATTTTGAGTATATATGAATTTTTTCCTAAAAGATAAAACTGTGCACAACTGTAAAATATACTGAGAATACAGCAGTCATCCATGTCATTAAATGCCCCTCCCTTCTACCCCTAGCTTCCAGGAATGGTGCTCATTATAAACAGAAAGTTGTGTATGAATATATGAATCATTATATCATTTGGCAGAAATTGCTTTTACTGACTTTTTGAGCCGTGTACTATGTTAAAAAGAATTTTACACTCATCTGTCACATTCCCTTTACACCCAGTGATGACAGTGTTTTGCCTGAGTGGCTATACTGTTCAACGTGACCTTCAGTGACGGTTACCTGAGAGGAAATTCATTCAGGCCAGATTGTTTTACAATGATTTCTAAAGATTCGACCTTGATTGTGAATCCGAACAATGAAGATCTCCCTCCTTCTATAAGAAACTTGACCAGTATTATTTCATACTAGAATACATACATGTATAATCTCTTTCACAGGTTAAAGTCTATATTTGCCAGTCTATCACCATATTCTGGGGTGAGTAGGACTCTGCAAGCTATGGCTTTGTCTGTATCTTTACATGCAAAATGAGTATATATCCAGGGCAATTTTCTCAAGTATGGTTGCCAAACTTTCTGAAGTTGTAAGTCAGCTGTTCACTCATGCTCTGCAGTTTTACTTCTGAGGAGCACTGCCTGCTCTAGAGTCTGGTAAAGTAATCCATAAAATGACTTCTAAACAATCCAATCACTTAGGCATTAGTTGAGGTTTTAACAAGTTTATTTTATAAGCAAACCCATGTGTAGTGAGTCAATTATTCAGATTTCTTTCTTTTTACCACCAGTTTGAAGGATGGAACTTTCAACAGGGTAAGTCATAAAAGGGTGCTTTAGGGCATGAGTGTTTCAGCAAAGAGCACATCTTAGAGAATAGCTAGAGTGGGACGCTTTGAGCAACAAAGGGACTCTGGTGCCTTGGGTCCAAGGATAAAGACAATGCAAAAAGTAGCTTGGAAAAGCATAAAGGACAAGTATCATATAATTTGGTTGTGGTTTTCTGAGAGCCGCTGAAAATCATTTACATCAGTCCACGCTGCAACCCCCAGTATCTGAGCTGGAGAATGCAAACCAGTAGACTTTTTGTGTGTGTGTGTGTGGTGAATACCATTTGAGTCTAGCAAATGATTCCTAAAATTTTAACTATCTGGAAATTTACCAAATTATAATCAAGAGGCTTGAGTTCTAGCAGTGCCACTTCTCAGTAACTACCCAGGACATTTCCTAAACCTCTCTAAATTTTAGATTCTACATCTGTTAAGTAGACTAAAACTGCATACTCATACTAGAAAAAATACAAATAATTTAAAATTATGATGTAATATATTCTGATACAGGGCTGGGACTAGGATGAGGTAGGTGAGGTGTCAAGGGGGCTACATTTAGAGAAGCACTCACTTTCAGGATCATGCAAGTGCAAGGTCGGTACTGACAGTGAGTGCCTCATTCAATTTTGTTTGAGGTGCCTTGCTGGCCTCACCTTAGTCCAGATGGAGTAGAGTATTCAGATAGTATTATCAAATGAGATCTAGTAGGAAAATTCCTAAAGGATGTTGAGAATTAAAGCACTTAACTAATTAAATCATTCAGGACAGAATTATGCTGTAAAAATTAATATTAAAATGAGTTTAAGGGATAACTCATGAAAATTAATTGGAGGAAAAGAATTCTCTTGCTGTCAGAAATACAAAATAAGTAAAGCAGCCAGACCTCAGAATAATCCTAAACTTTATCTAGCTAGAAGTAACTTCTGTTACTACATAAGTCATTCTGAAGAATTTTTTACTTTATAATTGAATTACAAAGTAAATTAATTTGAAATTTACTTTTCACTTTCAAAATGGCCTAGATCCACATTTTTCCCTTATCTGAATTGATATTTCTCACCATAAGAAGAGAAATATTTCTCATTATAATAAGACTAGTTTTACACAATTATATTTCACCTTATTTACATTAAAGGTTGAGGCTTAGGAGGTTAGTAATAATGAAAAGTGGAACCAAAGTAGACTGGGAGAATGTTGCAAAAAAGAAGGAAAACTGGTAGAGTTCAAGAAGCAGGAGAGTACACTTGTTAGGAGCATAGACTATGGGGTAAAACCACCTGGGGTGTGACCTTAGACAAGTCACTTAACCTCTCCGTTCATCAGTTTCTCCCATTTGTAAAATAGATGTCATAAAAGTACCCATCTCATAGCATTGTCCTGAGGCTCAAATGAGTTATTGCATGTAGAGCACTTAGAACAGGGACTGACAGTAAGTACTCCACTGATGTTGGCTGTTACTACAATTTCATTAGAATTTTCATTAAACAATCTCTACCCAAGTAAATCTTTAGTTTAATAAATGCTATTTTCCCCATACATTGTGCTGAAGCCTATCTTATGCCTTACATGTCTGCTCAAATTTGCTGAATTATATGTTTACTAAAGATCATTTATATTTGTTGCCAAAACTGTCTACTTCCACTGCACTTTTTAAAAAATTAGGCAATTTAAATAAATATTACATAGAGCCAAAATTAAATAAACTTGGCTCATGTGTGAACACTAAGTTGAATTATTTGGAAAGACCAGATAAAGGTAAATCTTAAAACACATTGTCGGTGAGATACAACTTCAGCAAAGTCTGCGGAAGAATTGGTAAATTTCCAGGAAGATTCTGCACTCACATAGCTTTTCAAGTATCTTCAAGTTATCACTTTAAAAAGAAACTCAAATTTTAAAAATTGAAGATGTTTAATGGATGAAGTTATTAAATAAACATAATGTGAAACTCCAGGCATTAGAATTATACTCAAAGAAAAGTCCTAGGGTTTCATCTAAATTTGCAAGTGCCTGAACATTTACATATTTTTACTTAAGATAAAATATTTAAAGTATTTATTTATTCTTTATGACACACCTCTTTAACCAAATATTTCAATTACCTGATATCTCCATCTCTATTCTATTTTGTAAGAGGCTTTCTACAGTAACTGTAGCTTAGGAAGAGGAAACAGAAAGCTGGAAGATTAGGGCTGGCCCAACGATATAAAAAATGTAAATAATATAGTAATAATAAATGTAAACATTAGATTTTTCTAATGTTAGCCCATTTCGTCTAGACAGAAAAGGAGGCAGAGTTCTGTACAGTTTTAAAAAAAAAATCTAAGTATCTTGTTTTTTTCTCTTTAGAACTTGAGTGAATGAACAAGATACATCTTTCTTAGAACCCAAACCCAAACCTAAACACACGGAAAATCTTGTAGGATCAGAACTACGTGCAGTGTTCTAGAAGACATGATAACATTTCTTAAAAAAACCAAAAAAACAAAAAACCCAAACCAACTCCTTTTGAATTTTCAAAGTGTGAATCCTATTATATAATTTTAGGTGATGACTTTAAAATGTTTTCAGCTTCACTTTATGCAGTGGATTAATTCCTAGAAATTCACATGTAGTTTTTTTGCAAAGCAAATCATATTTGAAATATATTAGAAACAAGTAAATACTTCCATGTAGATGGAGTAAAAGAAATAAAAACACTCAGTAGATTATTTTTAAAGCAAATAGAGACAACTTATCTCTTATGAAACTTGCATCAATATTTAGCAAAGGGCATATGTCTTCTGTGAATAAAGAGCTTTTACACATTAGTAAAAAAAATGAATATTCCTATAATCCTATAGAAAAATGAAAAAGGTTATGACTAGGTAATTTATTTAAATGCTAAAATAAATAAGCATATGAAAAAATTTAACTTTACTAGTAATTTTTAAAATGTAAATTTAAGCAATGTAATCATTAACATTGACAAAGGAAAAAAAAAGACTATACAATACAATTTGACAATTAAGGTTCAAAAGTAATAAGAATATAAATGCCCTGTATACAAATATTGCTATGGAAATTACTACAGTTCAGTTAATGCAATAATATAACTACTTGCTTATCCACTATGGTATTAGAAATACAAAGAAAATTGTTAAATAAGCAAAATGTCCAATATTAGGGACTTGGTTAAATAAATTACGGTATTTCCATTAAGGAGGTATGCTGCAATTAAAAATATTACAATTGCATACTTAATAAAATGGGGGAAATATTCATGCTATATTACTAAGTTTTAAAAGTACAAAATAATATATCATGTGAAAATAATTCATTTTTATAAAATGAGAAAGAAAATAGAATGAAAAGCTCTCTATCAAAAAGTTAATAGTGAAAATATTAATAATTTTAATAATTAACAATATATTACCTGTCTTTCAAATGTTAATTCCTCTTTGAAGCCTTATTCAACCAGAAGTGATTTCTCCTTCCTTTGAATTCCACGGCACTCTGCTTCTATCTCACATTAAGGAATTAAACTATGTCATCTTCTACTAAACCTGCTGGTGAACACATCTTCCTTTTCTTAGTTTGATTGCCCTCTCTGTAATCAGGGCATACATATCTCATATCCTCTATATTGGTGAGTAGAGTGACTTGTACAATCATCATTTTAAGATGCATATTTACTGACTATTTACAATTTGCCAGGCACTGAGTTAAGGCCTGGGGACTATGGAAAACCTGATAATATACTTGCTTGGCCTAGTGTGGGATGACTCAAGAAGAGAAAATTATAAAATAGCTTTTATAAGTATACAGAGTAGTAACTCAGGAAGGGAAGAAAACCCAGACTTTGGGGCTTAGTGAAAACTTTTTAGAGGAAGAACATTCAGGAATCATTAGATGAAGGATGAGCTGGAGAAGAATGGTGATCTTGGAGTGGAAAGAATGTTCTAGGCAGAGGGAAGAGCAATTGAAAAAGCTTATAATCAACCCAAATCATAAAAGTTTAGGAAACTGAAAGTAGTTCTGTGTTGTTGGGATCCTGATCTGAGGAAATAAAGCCTTTGAGGCGAACTGAGACTAGATCAAGAAAGGTTTCATAAGCTCTGTTCACATTTGGCTGTTTTTTGAACAACTGAGTATGTTCTTACCTTTAACAGCTTGTGATTTGAGTTCTTTCAGTTTGCTTAGACAGCTTTAGAAAAACAGTGCTTAATTATTCAATTTTTCTTTAAGGAATAGGTTAGGATACTAAATAGAAATAATAAATTATATTCTTATTTTCATCTTGAAGTTGGGACTTCTATTGCTCTTAGTTTTGCAAGATTGGGAATTTTAAATATTTTTGTTCAAATTCGCTCTTAGGAGAAGAGTGTTAACATAAACCAGTCATGACACTTCTCCTTCAGCTGGAAGTTACTCAGGACACTTGTCATCAGATCTGAATTCAGTTTACCGTAACTATTTTAATAGCCTTCTCAGCTTTTATTTTAAACATATTCTGAATTATTTTTTAGCTTCATAATATTTCAGCTATAGTATACAACATTTATATACATTTTAAAATGTTATACAAGTTATATATAAGAATTTGTTAAAGTATATGTTTTCTCCTAAATGTTTCTTAGGAAGAAGTTAAGATGGAATTATACAAGAAAGATAAACACTTTTTAAATTTGACCTTGTATTTCTAGCATTGGAATCTAGTACACTGGGAAGGAATACAAGAATATATGTAATAAATATGAAGCAAATTTCTCTAATTCATGGTCTATGTTTAAGACCACATGTAAAAATTTATACTCAAGTTAGCTTTGTGCCTGAAAACTGAAATAAAGTAATATCACTTTTCTATCTTTTGCCCACTATTCAAACTTACCTCATTCTTCCATATTTTATTATTTTGCATAAGACATGGGACCAGAAAAATCCATTTAACAACAGAAATCATATCCTTTATCAGCAAAAGATATAATTTGGGAAAGGACTAAAGGAAGAATGAATATTATTTGGGAGTTTTTCCTCAGTGTTTGAATTTGTCATCTGGCATGCCTTTTTTTAGATATTTTGTTCTTTCCTAATATTAAGATAGGGATGAAATTATGAGAGAAATAGGGATTTATAAATAAAAGGCAAACAGGTTTTGAAGGAAGGTAATCCACTTGGTATTTATAAAACATTAAATACTAAGGTACTTTCATAATTATGAAAACTGCTTAAGAAGTAGTGAGTTTAGGGCTTCCCTGGTGGCGCAGTGGTTGAGAATCTTCCTGCCAATGCAGGGGACACGGGCTCGAGCCCTGGTCTGGGAAGATCCCACGTGACGCGGAGCAACTGGGCCCGTGAGCCACAATTACTGAGCCTACGCGTCTGGAGCCTGTGCTCCGCAACAAGAGAGGCCGCGATAGTGAGAGGCCCGCGCACCGCGATGAAGAGTGGCCCCCGCTTGCCGCAACTGGAGAAAGCCCTCTCACAGAAACGAAGACCCAGCACAGCCCAAAATAAATAAATAAATTAAAAAAAAAAAAAGTGTTTAAAAAAAGAAGTAGTGAGTTTAGCATTACATCTTCAAAAAGTACTAATGCCTATTGCTCATCTCCTGAGATGTTGGATTACATTAAAAAGAAAAATTCTGAAAAAGAGTAAACTCTTGGTCTTGTTGCTTGGGAGAAAAATCTAAATTTTAGTCTAGAGCCTAGCTCAAAAGTCTGTCTTGGTTGCAGACTTCAAGTCTGATAGGAATCACAGTTCCTCAGTTGAAAACCCATTAAAAGTAGCAGCAAGGTTAATGGAGAGCAAACTAAATCTCCTCAGAATAATTCATGCTGACACTGAAATGTGTGCTGCCACAATTTTGCTCTGCGGACTTGGAGATGCTGCTATTCACCCAGCACTGGGAGAGGGAAGGAGCACAAATGGACTCACAGTTCTGGATGTTGGAGGAGCTGAAGGACTGGTTAGGGAAACCATCTCCTGGATTGCTAGTCGGAGCTTTAAGCGATGCAGAGGATTGCTGATTCCAATTTCCCTCTGGATCTCAGTGTCTGATAAAGCAGACATAATGGCACCGCTCTTCACATTGGCTCGGCAGGCTGCCACGTACCAAGCAGGCATTCCCAACCAGAGCTGTTGGATAGGGAAAAATACATACCCAGGTTATACTAATAGTTAACCACTAACAATGTCTATGTGCTAGACATTATTTTAAGTACCTTAACTTGCATGAACTCATTTATTACCACACCCCATGAAAGAGATGCTATTATTTTTTCCCCAGAAGAGACAGCTGCACAAAGACATTAAATAATTTATTCAAAAAAACCAGTTAGGCAGTAATGGAAACAAAGATTGGAAATGTAGTCTTCAGGGTCTGCAATTTAACAACTAATTTATATTATTAGGGATAAATATAATAGCTGCAGCTCACCAAATCTCCTCTTGAGTTTAAGGACAAGAACAGCTACAAGCTGCATTTGGTAAAGGCTCAATTAACATTTGTTTAATAAATGACTTCAGTTTATAACTCTCCTTTGGAATTCTGAGTGCCTTTGATCAAAGGCTTTAATGTGGCTAAGCCACATTTCCAATCTATCTACCTATAGGTGTATGAACTCAATTAGATGCTAAATATGAAAATACTTTTTGGAGAATGAAATGCTGGGCTAATGGAAGAGGCTAACATTATAAACATCTGGAAAACATTAGCTAAAGAGAGTTACAAAATGAATAATGCTTTAGAAATTAGGGATTGTGATTCTTCAGCTTTGCTGTGAGGCTCTGGAAAGACAATTGAATTGGTAGTGCAATGAGCACAGCATAATGCCCGGCACATTATCTGCAGCACAGGGTGAATGCACTGTGTTGTAGCATCTGAATTACATACACTTAAATAAGGAATATTCTTTCCATTCCTATCCCCCCCCCCCAACCTCCATCATTAGCTATGAGTAAGAAACAGGGCACATGCAAATGAGCAGTTTAAATCTTGGTTTTAAACAGCCAAAATAATGATTTTGTTGTTGTTGTTGTTGATTTTATTTCCTGATATGAACAGATTGAGTAAAAGGAGAGAGCATGAGAGTGAGGAAAAGTGAGAGAGTAAGAGAAGAAAAACTATAAATCAGCAGTGTACAATGCCAAGAGCTCTGAATCAAGAATCAGAAGGCTTGGGCTCTAATTCCTTCCTTGTCATTGGCGAGTCAAGTAAGTCCTCTAAACCTCAGCCTTATTTTCCTCATTTGTAAAATGGAAGGGATTCGGCTTTATTATTTCTAAGGCTTTGTGTTACGCAGCTTCTAAGACGGCTCCCAATGATCTCACTTCCTGATATTCCTGCCCTTGTATTGTCCTCTTCCTCTGAGTTTGGGCTGGACCTGGTGACTTACTGTAATGAAAAGACTATGATAAAAGCGATGGGATCTGACTTTCCAGATTAGGTTATGAAAAGACTGTGGCTTCATTCCTGCCAGTCCTCTCCCCCTCTGTCTTCTCCGAGCTCTCGCTCTGGGGAAAGCCAGCTGCAGGGCTGTGAGTCGTCCTTTGAGATGCTCACAGGGAAAGGAACAGATGTCTCTGGCCAACAGCTAGCAAGGAACTGAGTCAGCTTGGAATTGGATTTCCCCAAGTCAAGCCTTGAGATGACTGCTGTCCTGGCTGACACCTTGCTCGCAGCCTTGTGAGAGACTTTGAACAGAGGCGGTAGCTAAACCATGTCCAGATTCCTGACCTACAGAAGCCAGGAGGAAAACAAATGCTAAGTGTTGGGATAATTTGTTACATGATAATAGATAACACTGATTTTTTTTTAAATTAAAAAATTCTGCCATATTAAAGGGTTGCTTGCCTCTGTAGAGGAAGCACAAAAAGTCAAATCTTTCAGTCAATGTGGCCTGGGCTGTGACTGAGATAAGAGAAGGAGAGAGGGGATATAGGTACAGTGCATGACTGAATATAGTATCTCCTACAGGTTAGGCAAAGGAATTGACCTTGCCTTAACAGATATGATTAGCTACGACAGAAGATGGGACTTGACTTCATAGTTTGTAAACTCAAGTTGTTCAAAATAACTAAACGTCTAAATATACCTTCACTGGACCCTAAAGATTGTCACCTCTTTTCATCTCCTGTATGCTAAGATATTTGGATTTCCACACTGGTTAACATTACCCAAATGCTTGCCAATACATGGTTACCAAGGTCATCCCTGATTAGACTTTTACAAAGTTTTTGGTGTCAATAAATGGTGTGTGAAGCATCAGACTTATTTGTTCACATCACTCTTAGTGGGCTGTGCATTGAAGGAGATACTAAAGGAGGTGAAAGTTAAGAGCTCTCATCCATTGGATCACCCACCTCATTCATCTTGTTTATTCCATTGTATAATTTCACTTATTATACAACACTGGTTTCCTTGTTGTTCCCTGGAAACAGCCCAGGCCTTTTTCTGCCTCAGGACCTTTGCATCTGCTGTTCCCTCTATTTGAATGCTTGTCCCCTCTATCTTCACATGCCTTACTCCCTCACATACTTTAAATCTTTACTCAAATGTCTCCTTCCCTCTGAATGTCTCTTCCCCTCCTTCCCATAACACCAAGCAGACATTCTTTATCCCCATTCCTTGCCTTATTTTTTTTCCATGGCACTTAGCTTCTAACATACAGTGTCATTTACTCCTCAATCTGTCATCACATGAAAGAAAATAAGCTCAAGGAGGACCAATGTTTCATACACATACTCTGTTCAGAAGTGCATTTGAAGCATCTAGAACAAAGTCTGGCACCAAAGAGGTGCTCTGTAAATGGTTGTGAAGTCACTGTATAAAGTCATTTTATAAAGTCATTTTATGGAACACATTATGAGCAATTTCTGCGTGCTCAGGATAGTTTTAATTAGCACAAACTTCACTGCCTGTCATTTCCTAGCCCCTTAATGTCAGTAAATGTTTTGTTTTGTTTTTTTAATATATAAAGGATTTGTTCATCACTTGCCAAAATAGCAGTTAACTCTCTGTCAAACTGCAGCTCATTTTACTGGAGTGAAACTGAACAAAGAATTGCTCTCAATTTTGAGGTGGGCTTTCTTAAGCATTTTGTCTTATAATTGATTTTTAAAATATAGTAATTTGAAAGAAATATTTGGAAGAAGCAGCTCTGATCACTAATAAGCTAAAAATTCCCTGACTGATATAAAAGAATAAAATAAAGCAAGACACAGCCTTCTTTCACTCAGTCCAAGAAAAAAAATGCAGCATGTTTTTATATTTATCTGTATAAGATTATTTTTTAAACTCAAGTGAGTTTTGATTGTTCCTTATTGATTAATTCATTAGCTCTGGATGTGATATGATAATGAAGGTGGACAACTTTATAATCCCGAACCTTTTAAAACAATGGGTTTTAACTGCCTCTGCCAAGCAAGAAAAGTTCATACAGTCAGTCCCTTGGTACCCTCAGGAAATTGGCTCCAGGACACCCCATACCAAAATCCGCAGATGCTCAAGTCCCTTACTGTTGGGCTCATCATCTTCGGATTCTGTCTCGGATTGAACGTGTTTGGTTGAATCCACGATGGGGAACCCATGGATAGGGAGGGCTGACTGTATTCTTCTTTGCCTTGACATCAGCATATCCTAGCAGCTACCAACAGCCCACATTGGAGAACTGAATGGAAGGGGCAGTGAAAACTATTGATAAGTGGAATGAAGGGGCCCTTCGTGGTCAAATATGTATTTCGTTCACTGTCCTGGTCTGCTCCTGCTGCCTCCAAGCTGATCAAGTACTAACTCACTTTTCCAGACCCTTGTGTTATGCAGGAAATACTGAATGTAGTTTTTGTTTCATTAAAACATTCAGTCTAGACACAGAAGGGAACAAGGGGATGCATCTTCTCCTGCATAACTCCAAATGTCTAAATCTAGCTGGCCCCTAGTCTTAAAGAACTAGTTTCAGGAATTACACTACAAGCAAAGGAATGGCAGCAATATCTTGGATAAGACAGAAGTGTTAAATATATGGAGATGCCTCTTCTCTGTTAACCTGCTGATGAGGAAGGGCTCTGGACTGATGTACTGGGACAGATGTTTTCTTGCAACAACAGAAGTATCACTCAAAAACTGTTTCTTGATTTACTCTAGATATGAAGAAGATAGAATTTACCAAAACTTTCTTTTATCTCACGGCCTGCTTCCTTCTGCCACAATCACAAGAAAACATCAGAGTAAAATCACAAGAATGCCCATGGGTCCCTAGATAAAGCAAATATTCTCTTTATAAGTTATTCCAGACTATTGGAAAACTAGGATGTCAGGAACCGGTCTTTACTTGTCTCTAAAAATACTATCAAGTTAGCAGTGACTGGATTAAGAGCCTTCTGGTTTAACTCTCTTACCTCTAACCATGCGACTACAGTGGGCCCATCCCACTGGGCAAAAGGTAGTCCCTTTCTCCGAGCTTCTTCTAGAAGTTCATGCCTGAAGTATACAGCAAAGATTATTAGTCAGGTAATATGGGAAAAGATGGCTGTGATTATTTTTAATGACAATATTTTTTAAAAACCCAATAATCCTTTATAAACTTTTTATGAGTTAATACAGAAATAACAGAAATCCTTCTTCCTTTGAATAATACATGCAAATCATCCATTGATTTTATTAGAAATGAAACACTGACATCTAAAAATAATTTTCCCCAACACTTATTCACTAAAATTCAAACATTAAATGTTAATGGACTAAGAAGCTGAATTTTATTATCAGCAAATATCTTATCCCTTAAACAAGAAACTGGCCAACATATGCATATTCTGGCATGCACTACAGGATCTAAATGAGGCTTCTTCCATCTGTCTTGCCTGTTTCCCTTGTTATTTCAGTAGTAGATAAATGCCTGTTTATAGAGGCAGAAGATCAAGTTGGTCATTTTAGCCCCATTCAAGTGATATGCTTGATTTTAGCATGCTCTCTGGGTCCAGGTGGCTATCTCAGGAGTTAGTTTTTTGTATAGACTACAAAATTACTTCTCATTTGAAGAGAACTCCGAGGTAAATTGACTTCCATCACTACAAAGCAATGTAAGGTGTAAAATTCAATAGTACACTTATTTCCATTTATAATCACTACTGGTTTTAATGAAAGCAAAACATCTCAATGACAACAAATGGTTGTTTCTGATAACAAAAAGTTGTAAAGAACCTTGACAAATGCATCTTTAATCACTATCTCTACTACTGACCCTTGACATCCATCTACAAAACCAATTGCAGATCGCTCATGATTGAAATAGCAAGTTTCTGTTTTCTTTGAAACTCAAATTGATATATACCTGGCCAGGACTATATTGGAAAATATATTCTCTATTCCTTAGATGCATTGATCTTACACACACGTTTTTACACATATTGCTTTACGTTGACTGTGTGTCTTTCATGCTTAGGAACTCCAAAATGAAGCATTTAATTATTTCCTACTACCAAGTGATTAATTGTTTATTGTGGTGGAGTATAATATGTTAAAATATATAATAAAAATGCCTTTATTTTTTATTTATAGCAAAAACTTTCCGTGTCTGTGATGGATGCTACCAAAAAAAATGCAGTGTGACAAAGAACCAGGGAGGCAAAACAAAAATTAAAGTTATAGTAGATGAAGAGACACATAAATCAACTGCTCTTTCATTTCATGGGATAGCAAAGAAGCATGTAAAGCTATTCAGAACCTGGGAAAGGGAACAGCGACACTGGTGCCATGAATCCAAGGTGAAACTAGAGGGGCTCCCTCACCTGGCTTGCTTTACCCTCACCCGTTCCCTCAGGCTTCCCAGTGACATTCCTTCATTGAAAACCAGATTTGAATAGCATAGTCTCACTGTGACAGATATATTGACAGAAATGGGTTGAAGGGTTAAACAACCAACCATCAGGTACTTATTGAGCACCTATTGTGAGCTGAGACCTGTGGAAATACAGACATGCACCCAGTTTTCCAGGAGATCCCTGGTTACGTAGAAAAAGCAAACACATGAAACTGTTTAAAAACATAGTACAATGTACAATTAGATGCCAAAACTCAATGATGCATATTCTGAGGGTGAGGATTTTGGAGAAGGGGTTAGTAGCCATGGAAATGATCAGTGAAGGCTTTGCAGCAACTGAACTGACTTTGAAGGGCTGGTGGGAAGGAGTTACAGATGACGTTCCAATCTGGATGAGCAGTAAGGGTGGAGGGTCAGAGGCAGGACTGAACACAGAATACATGCAAGAAAATTTAGAGTAGGCTTCCACAGAGCCAAGAGCATTATTGAGAGTTGTAATATTATATCCATTAGGGAAAAAAATACTTCCAGTTATGTGACAGGTGAGTGGCATTAAAGGAGAAGAAACAAGTATACATTTACAACTGGTTTTTGCTACATTTAGCAAAAAAGCAAGTCAACATGCACTCAACACCTAGGAAGCACATAACATTTTCACAAGCGAATTACATGAGTTGTACATACGCCATTTTTGAAAACTAGACCATTTTAATTCTGACTAGCTCCTTAATAAAAAAATGCACCACATGAGCTGGAGTGATCCTATTAAAAGTTAAATTGGATAATGTCACTTCTCTGCTCATAACTTTCCAATTACTACCTGTCTCACTGAGAATAAAAGCTCAAGCAGCTGTTAGGATCCACCTTACCCTCTTCATCTCTCTGACTCAATTCCCATCTCACTCCACAACACTGGTTTCCTTGTTGCTCCCTGGAAACAGCCCAGGCCTTTTTCTGCCTCAGGACCTTTGCATCTGCTGTTCCCTCTATTTGAATGCTTGTCCCCTCTATCTTCACATGCCTTACTCCCTCACATACTTTAAATCTTTACTCAAATGTCTCCTTCCCTCTGAATGTCTCTTCCCCTCCTTCCCATAACACCAAGCAGACATTCTTTATCCCCATTCCTTGCCTTATTTTTTTTCCATGGCACTTAGCTTCTAACATACAGTGTCATTTACTCCTCAATCTGTCATCGCATGAAAGAAAAGAAGCTCAAGGAGGACCAATGTTTCATATACATACTCTGTTCAGAAGTGCATTTGAATTATCTAGAACAAAGTCAGGCACCAAAGAGGTGCTCTGTAAATAGTTGTGAATGTTGAACATGTCAGCCAGTATTTATATTTAGCTGCTTCTTGTTTCAGTAACTTGCATCCCATAATGTATTTTTTAGTCCATTTTTTTAGCCACTTTGTCAGCATAGCACCCATTCCACACGATTCCAAGAGTCTGATCTGGTTTGCGACCCCTGATAGGAATCTGGTTGAGGTAATCCAGTGTGTTCAAATAATCCTATTCTCTTTTTGAACAGAAATTTATCATACAATTGTTTGAGAAATCATTGGATGATGTAAACCTTGGAAAATTTTTCTTTTTTTTAGCTTTGTTTATTGTGTTAAAAATCACAAACTCTTATAGCACAATAACTTTAGTAAGAGTTTGCAAAGATAATGAAATAAGGGAGCTCAAGTCCAGTGGATTCTGACCTTTGGTCCTCAGCTGGCAGGGCTAAATCCCAAGTAGAGGCCTTTGAAATGACACACTTGAAGCTGTGAGAAACAGGCCAGATTGGAGTGGATGACTGGATTTTACTCTAGGACTGTGTGCTACATGATGTTAACTCCAGACCTGTTTTTCCTTAACCCAAGGGCAGTTTTAATTATGTAAAGAAATGCATTGAAATTCTCAAAGCAATATTACATTTAATTCTTCTCTATTATAAAAAAAGTCTGCATTATACAGAATTTATAAGAGACATATATCTGGGCATATTGGCTTGAGAGAGAGGCACTGTGAGAAAAATAAAGCAATATGGGTAATGCTCTAATTGTTGGAAATCACTGAGTTTAATACATGATGATTTCATAACATTATTAAGGGCACGTATTGCATTAATTTCATGGGGCCATGCTTGTTGTCATTAGATATTTTGAAGTCACTGTCAGAAAAATATTAGAAATACTAAATATAAAACTGATTTGGCTCAAACAGGCATTTTGTATATACTGGTGTTCTCTGTTCGTCCAGTGCATGTGTAGAAATTTATGCATTCTCTCTGTACCCCAGATTCAACCTTTTCAAAGGTTCAGTGACAGTTCTTCCAGAGCGATGTCATAATCACATTCCCCAGTACACATCTGCGTCTGAAATTACTGTCTTCCTATTCAGGCCTGAAGAAACATTTTTGCCTCCCTCCCTTCCTTCCTTCCTTCATCCCTTCTTTCCTTTTTTCTTCCCTCCCTTCTTTCCTTTCTCCCTCCCTTCTTCCCTCCCTCTCTCCCTCCTTTCTTTCCTTCCTTCCTTCCTTTCTTTTAGACAATCTAATATTTAACCATCCCTTCCCCTCAAATCACTTATACATTACTATAGTTATGGGCACCCATTTTTGTTTTAAGTTTTAGACCAGATTTTAGAGGACATCAGTAGCACTTCCTTCTAGAGGAAGTTTCAGGTACAGGATTGTCATTTCCTGCGTGGAAACAAAAAAAAGAAAAGTACTAATTGTAAGGGAAGGTCATTTTGAATCAGAAAAACTTCTGAGTCACTGAGTATTTTCAGGGAACACATTCTTGTCTGCAATAAAGAATACCATTAGATTCCCTCCAAAGGCCTCAGACTCTCTTGATAAGGGTGTCAGTGAGTTACTGTCAATGGAATGTGACACATTAAGAAGGCCCAGCACTTGGGGAACGCTCAGGTGTGTGAGTAATTGGCAAGTTCATACAGAAATGTGCAGAGGGCAGCCTGCACTTGCTTGTGCCTGATCTGAAGACAGGAACAAAGTGTGGGCACCCTAGTAATGTCTAGACCCAAGGATTTCTAGATAAAGGATTGAGAATGTCTAAAAATGTAAATAAATCAAGGGTATTTTCCAGGCTTGTAGTTCCTAAATCCTAATCCAGACTAATTTAAGCAAGTATGATTTTGCTTAAATGATTCCATCCAAATAGAAATGTCTGGCTCCTCCTTTTCAGGTTTTATGTCTTTCTCCAATTATTTCAGTTTTGACCTCATAGGTGGAATAGGCTTACATTTCTAAGCTCTGTTTCCTTCACACTAAACAATATCCACATACCTTCCTGTCTTGTCTTCCCACTCACTTTATCTTGATTTTCAAGACACAACAAAAATACTTCCTCTCAGAAGCCATCCTACCCTGGACCTAGGGGCAATATTTACTACTTATTTTTATAGGCCCCTTAGTACTGAACAATTTTCCCTAGAATATCTTTAACATTTTATTGAGTCAGATATTTAGCCAGTTTTATTTTTTGTTTTGAGGACAAAAACCAGACACGTGGTAGGTCTATAAAAATCTAATGACTGACTGCCTAACCTAGGCCGGGGGCATACAAAGTCTCTGTTCTCGTACCCTTACAGTTTGGGAGAACAACTTGTAAATCAACAAATTCAATAAGATGATAAAACTCTGAGAAATGAAATTCATTAGTTACTCAAAAATTCACAAACCATGGGGGCAGGAAAGTCTCCTTTTCCGTATTTTTCCCAATGTGGATGGTTCATTGCTGTCAGTGAAAAGAGACTTTATTCTCAGACCACTTAGCCTAGGATGCTATTTTGGGACTGCCAATTTGCGACATGACTGTCTAAATACCATATGGTACCATTTCCTTTGTCACTCAGACTGGCCATTTCAGTCACCCTCCATTTAATGCCTGTCAATTTCCCATTCATACTTTGTATTTTATCTTCTTTCACTTTCTATTTTCACTGCCATTATTCTTTTTTCTGTCTTTTAACTGGCCCCACTCTCCAAGCTTCTTACCCTTGCAATACACTGCCATGAAAAAAATCTGCTGTCATGGCAGAGTAGGTAATACAGTGGGCTCTGAAGTGGGAATGCTTGGGCTGGATTCCTGGTGCCCTCCTTTCTTAGCTGTGCATCCAAAGACAAGTCACTTTACCTTTTTGTGCCTCAGTTTCCTCATCTGTAAAATGAAGTTGATAACAGTACCTACCTCAGAGGGTTGGTATGAGAGTTGAATAAGAAAATATATGTAATGTGATGACAACAGTGACTTGTACAAAGGAAACAGCCAATATGTGAGCTATTTATCATTGCACTATCCTCTGAAAACCCTTCAATGGTTCCTCAAATGCCTAAAGCATAATCCTTAACCTGAATTACAAAGACTGAAATCGGTTTAGTCTTGATTTTCCTTTCTAATCATCCTTCCTTATTTTTCACTAGAACTGAAAACCTACTTTGGCAAATAATATGAACATGAATAATTCCATCTTTGCAAGTACCATTTTCCAGAGTTGGTAAGTTCTTTCTCTTCTTCTTCCACTATCAAAATCTTACTGTTTGCCTAAATCATAAAACTTCCTTTTATTTTTGATCATCCCAGATCCCACAATGACTTTTTTATCTTTCAAAATCTGGAAACTCATAGTGTCAGCATCGCTCATAAAGACTGCTGATGAGCAGCACATACATGGGCCTCATCTCTCACCCAAGACTAAAGTCCTGGAGATGAGAGTTTGCTCTTCTACTGCACCATGCATTTTTCTTTGCAGGATCTAGCCAAGAATATCTTTTGAAAGATTGCTATTTTGTAATCCATGAACTCTCAGTGTTGACAACCATCCAGGATCCTTGATCAAAGGGCAGCTTTTAAGTATTCTATGTCTTTGTTAATATCCAACTACTTATTACACCTTAAAAAGAAGTAAGAATTTTGCTTACCTGTTACACAGATTGGCTGCAGGAAGAAATAAAAGTGCCCTCTCTAACATTAAATATGACATTTTGTAAACTGATCAACTATTACCAAAACTTTTGTTCAAATTCTCATTTGTAGATCATGGAAATGAACTGCCAGAGTCTGCCTCTCCTTTGGTATTCCCTACCTCTCATCCTTGTTCCAACTTCCAGAAAGACCTTTCTAAACACAAATATTTTTGTAAGAGTTGCCTGCTTAAAAATCTCCCCCTTGAGGTTTGTAAGCAGGCAACTGAAAATATAGGTCAAATATCTTAGCTCAACTAAAAAGACCCTTGGTGATCTGGCCCTTGGCTATCTCCCAGCTTCTTCTGCTCAAGCAATACTGAAATACTTGCCATTTTCCAAATACCTCATTCTATTTTACCCTCTATGACTTTGTATATGACTTTTTCTTCTGCCTAGAGCATCCTCCCTTGCATCATAATTGTGACAAACTCACACTTATCTTTCTGACAAAATTTATGCTTTATCCTTCCTGTTAAGATGCCAAGACCTTTCACAGGGAGAATTAATTTTCTCTTCTACACAAATATTATAACTTGTATATACTCTAGTTATTGTACTTACTATACTTCTCATTTAAAATTTAAAATTGCATTTAAATGTAATTAAATAAATTGTATTACAATTGAATACAGTGAGTACTATAATAGAACTTTATCTAATGTGCTCTCTTGTTCATATGAACCACTTCATATCCTTCTGAGATATAATATCATCGTTTGAAAGACCAAAGTTTCTATATGCAGGCAAATTAGGGTTTAGATCTCAGATAATAACAGCTGACATGCATATATCACTTACTATGTGTGAAGCGCTATCCTCAGTGCTTTATATGTGTAAGTCATTTAATCTTCAGGACAATCCAATAAGATACATATTGATACACATTTGCAGATGAGGACACTGAAGAAAAGAGGCCACTTGGAGCACAGAGTCGGTGAGTGCAGAGCCAGAATTTGAGTGCCAGTCACCTGGTCACAGAGTCAGCCTCTTAACACCCCACACTATCCTTTAGCTAATTAACCTCTCTGAACTTTTCATAACTGTAAAAGGAAGATAGTAACAACCACCTCTTTGTTAGAATTAAAGACAATGATAGTTTCCCACCTTTATTTCTCTCCTTTTTATTCATTCATATTTAGGCATATATTTATGTGACTTCCTGGCCAATATAGATAGTCTTTACCCCCTCACTATCACACATTTCAGTCCTCAACCCTATAAGAGAAAAAAGGAGCTATGACTTTTCTTTTCTTGCTGTTCCCTACTACAAACAGGCTCTGAATCTTGGCCAGAGGAAGGAGGTTAGCACCATTTATATAATCAGGATGGAAAAGCTGAATTTGTTGTAATTTGTTTCAGTTCAATTAATTTTGTATTATTGTAATACAAAGTAATTCTCTGGTTGAATAATTTATCTTTAGGGCTTATTTACTTACTGTGGCACACAACAAGTACTTACTTATTGATACAACCAGGAGAAATAAATATGTGGCTCGATAAGAACCAAGAATGAAATATAAGTCAAAATAATTTGACAATTGAATCTACTTCTTAACAGTGTAGCACAGAGAATAAATCTTCCCTACATAATATAACAGTAAATTTACATAGACTTCACACCATTATTAATTATAAAATGTATCTTGTTCCAATAAACTTCAACAGTCAAGAGGGTAAGTAGAACATGATCTCCTCAAATTTCAACCAGACAATGAGCTATAATCTCATCATTCAGAAATCTATATCTGTTGATCAATTCCATGAAAATTAAAATTACATATTTGAGAAACTGTTTGAAATTCTGGTCAGCAAATATGAAGGAAATATGGTGCCACTTCAAATTTTTTAACTTCTGTAAGCTGAAAATGTATATCTTAATTAACATAATTATTCTAAACAGAAATATATTACAAATCCCAATCAGCTGCTTCAGACATTGATTACCTAAGTAAACACATTTAGCTCCATAAAATTAAGAGTTTCAAATCCGACATTAACAAGGTTGACTTGATTTTGAAAGCACGGCATGCTGCGATTTTGTCTGTGTGTAAGTGCAAGTGTGTGTGTTTGTGTATCCTGTTATGGCACATTTTCACATGTAGTGCATATAAAAGTCCATTATACATTTAAGTAGTGTTTTATTTAGATTCTCAGAATACATGCTAGGTTGCTTGAAATTATTTGATTACATAAAACCAAAGTTCATTCATGTTGAGACCTTTTTTTTTTCTCTGCAAGCTACTTGAAATGGAGGGCACAGTCTCAGGAAAGAAATTTATTTGTGAATTTGAGTAGGGATTTACATAATTTCACTCCTCATTTTATTTTGAATTTAATCACTTTCAAAACCATTGAAAGGGTATAAACACACACATGCACGCACAAATGCGAAGGAGCAATACAATTACTCATGTTGTTATTAAAAACTAGAGGGGCTTGTATTACTTTCCAGTAAACAATTTCACTTTTGCAAGACACTGTGGTTTGTTCTTCCCAGTCCCTTCCTGACTGTAAATTGGGGACTTACTGGAGGAACATTGGTAATTTTTCAGGTTTATATGGATGCCATTTAGACTAGATTGCTTTAGTGCTTCATCTAATTTTGAGCCCTCTTTAACTCAGATTTGAAGTTTATAGTTTCTATGCTTCTGAGATTATTCATATCTTCTCATACTCTTGTGAGTATTGGGAAGTTGACAGCAATATTAGAAAGTACACAGAATATAAGTCAGTCACTCAAAAGTATGCAGCAAACACATGGGAAAGTTGGGGCTTAAAGTCTTGTCTTCTGATTCCTAATTCAATATTCTTTCCACTTCAAATCTTCCCACGTCTTTACTATGTTTGTACTATCTTCTCCTGACATTCAACTTCCTAAGCTTTCTTTTAGCAACTGTACTAAGGGAATGATTTTGAGGTCTTAAAATGTTTAAATTCCAGGAGCATGTGCAAGACAAGAAATTGAATTTTCCAATTAAGGTAATTATATCAGTTTCTTAAAGTCCATAAATATTGATGCATTATGAATCTATTATTTTTCAATATTTCATTCAAAAAGGGATGGGGGAATGAAGTTGTATTTCTTGACATTATATTCATTATTTCAATTTCCTCATGAAACTTAAAATCATTAGGCCAATAATTCATGATGACATGAAAATAATGCTTTAAAAATCCAACGTCAGAATATCGATTGTTTTTCAAAAGTAAGATCTTACAACTTGCATTTGGCCAGCATAGCTGAATAGTATTCTAATCACAGCTTACCTTGCATTTGCAAGAACACGTCCTAGAATTTAATATCATAAATTATCCTTACTTAAGTAAATATTGCATTGTTAAATAATGAGTAATAGTAACTATAACTTAAAATTAGAGTAGGAAAAATATAACAAATATAAACCATATTAATGAACAAAGCACATGACCTTTATTGGTATATAAAATATCCATATTGCCAATTAGTGACACTCTCCACAGTTCCTGAATAATTGCATCTTATTGGAGCCATTTTACTTGTCCCCTCAAAATGTTTTGCTTTAAATGTAAAAGCAAAACCTCTCTCGATCTGAAGTGTTTTGTAGCTCACCATGTTACCAATGCAGACATTTACACGAAGGTAATATTTTATAATATTATGCATAATTTGTTTTACTTTGAAGCCCAGTTGGTTTTAGAAATAAATAACAAATTCTAAGTTTAGTTCAAAAAGCAGGATTTGAAATTTGAAACAGTAATCTTAGTAATATACCTTTTCAAAGCTTTAAAAATTAACTAGTAGTATAGGAAAGAAAAGAACACACAAAACCAAAGGGTTCAGCCAAAACCAAGGATTACTTTGGAATCTAAGTGTAAAAGTTCTTCTGGGGAAGATCCAGCATTTAACCTTCTTCATGTACGTGTAGTTTTAGTAATCAACAAATAAACTTGTCTCTTGCATATAATGCTGGTGGAGAACCACAAAGCACTAGGAAAAACATACAGGCAGTCTCAGCCTTGCAGCACAGTCAAAAGTACTCAAGTGGCCTGCAACTATTACTTAAGCCTCACTGAATGTCACACTAACTCCTAGAGAGTGACTTGAGAAACAGGGGAAATGTCATCTGGATTGCCTTTTGATATACATGTAATAGAACCGAAGAAACTGAAGTGCCTGAAAGGACAACATGATTAATCTGAATGTGAACATCATTTCTCTGAACCAATGATTCCCTTTATGGTAAGGAAATGAATACACTTCACAACTTTCATTTTAGGTCAGAGGCAGTGCAGCTTGTGTTACAACTGAAAAGAGAAATACTAAAGATAAAAGAAAAAGAGGATGGTGCCGAAAATAAACATGTTCAGCAGCCATTGTGATTCAACTTACCCTGACGTGCTTTTCATGAGATGAAGAAGGACGGATGGAAAAGAAAAGCACACAAATGTTAATGGATACATTTCAATCCAAAGAAAGCCATGGAATAAAACAAGAGCATCATTTCAGATGTGTGGAAGCTCAGATACGAGAAAGACATGGTATTTTTTTTTTTTCACCGTGACACACATACTCACGGCGTCCAAAAGCATAATCAGGCTGAGGGCAGTTCTAATAGTTGACCAGTAAGTCTGTCTCTTGAAAATGAGCCACTCTGAAACATGCATGACCACATTTTCCCAGCCTCTAGTAAACCCCCGGAGGAAGTCAGGCAGCTTGTTAAAGAATATTTTTTGCCTCAGGCTACTCTTTACAAATAGAAGCAGTAACTTACTAAGTGGTGCTCAGATTCTCATACAGATTTATAAGCTTACTGTTAGAGCTTAAGAAAAATACAGCAGACTTTTGGAAAGGCAGCAACTTGAAGAAAGCACTGGTTTGAGGGTCAGAATGTCTGGATTCTAGTTCACGTACATGGTTTCATCAAAATCACTAGTAGGTTCTGATGTTCAATCTCCTGAACTTAATTTGAGGCAAGAAGAAATTTGTACATTCCAGATCCATAATTTTATAATTCTAACAAGTGCTGTAACAATAATAATTATGTGCCAGTAATCAGATCATGAGAAAGTATAAAACAAATTCTATCACTCTTCTTCCCCTGCCACACGGAATTCTTCCTCCTCTATTTGAACTGCCAAAATAAATGTTGAGCTGTGCTAACTGGGTGTCTTTCAGTAGAAGCATTTATTTATCTGGACAGTTGTTTATAAATGTTGCTCTGAGGGAGAAAATGAACTAGATTGGTTCACCAATGCTACCAAAAATCATCACAAAAACGTAGATTTAAATGTAGTGTTTGAAGTAGCCCACTTGTTCCCTGGATAGAATAGAGGCACTGGGAAAATATGGAATTTAAATAATCCAACAAAAGGCCATGAGAATATTATTTAAAATTTTCTGTACAAGCATAATAGACTAATTCTTAGAAAAATAAAACTTACTATAGCTCATAAAATAGAGTCAATATAACAAAATATGAAGCAGAGATTCCTATCTAAGAAATGACGCAAGTTAGAGAGCTCCCTTTTTTATTGCACAATCATTATAAAGAGAAGCTGGACGTGCGATGCCACACCCTGCACATGCCTCCTCCAAACACATTCATTCAGAGAAACTGTGTATTCTTTCATTAAATGTGCATTTTAGAGAAATGCATGTTCTTTGACCTTAGCTGCAGAACAGCTGTGGCAAGCTCTTTAAATTTTCACATAAATGAAAACATAATTGTCCATACAAATTGGCATCACAATGTCCTAAGAAATTGAAGGCATATTTCTTACATCATATATGCAACAGAAAGAAAATTAAGACCCAAAAGAGATACATTCCAGGCGGTTAAAGTGGTTTTCCTGTCAACATACCTGTGAACTCTCTGATGAGTTCTGAGAAAAGGGCAATTTCTGTGTTCTTCATGAAAATTGCCAGAAGTATTTGGGGCCAGTTATTACCATGGACAAAATAATCTTCCTCAGTCTACTAGCTACCTAGGAATTGCTCTCCAATAAAACAAGTTGAACAAATCTGTACACAGTGGAATATTAATATTTCTCACATATTTATTTACCATTTTTAAAATAGGAAACTTGAACCTATAGAAATACCCTGAATATAAAACATAAGAGAAATGATGAAAATAAACAGGAAACACAAATATAAAGGCATCACTCAAGAAGTATTGCTTAAAGTTCTAATATATTTATCGATATATATAAGTTATCTGACTTTTCATAGTTTTTATGAACTTTCTCCTCCTCTATAGTCAATTAGTTTAAGAGCAATACTGAGCAGCTATTTCACTTTAGAATATTAAGTATTTCAGCTCACGACCTTCAAAAAAATATGTTCTGCAAAGGACAAAGCTATAATCGTAAATAACTCTAAGAGAGTTTGTGATAATATATTATAAATTCATATCAGAGGTAACATATATTTGCATAATTTTTTTGGTCTGGATAAAGTAATTTTTCTTCTTATAAAAACTGATATTCTTTTCTACATGCAGTTATTTACAGGAACATATAACCTCTTATTCTTTTTCTTTCTACTCCAGATTGTCAAGGTTACGAGACTAGCAAGAGAGATTCTAGTCAAGAGTTAACATTTTTCAGTTAAAGACCACTGTAAGTAATAGGCAAATAACAATTTTTCATTGACCTAGAAAACAGGTTTTAAGGTACCCTCTAATGAATAAGATCAATCCAGTTACTGGCACAATATTTTCCTTGGAAACATCAGCAAACATCCAGACACAAACAAGAAGACATTATCAACTAACATATATCTTATATTCCAAAACAGGATTCTTAAATGTTTAAGTTGCCTCACTTTAATCTTCTAGATCTCTTACTGAATGAATGGGCCTTCTGTTTATAAACTAGCTAACTTTGAATGTACAACTTCATATTAGAAATAATTTACTAAACGAACTCCATATGTGGAATATAGTTGCCTCTTGCTTCTTAAGGTTCAAGTTGGTGACTCAGAAATTTTAAAAATCAATTATTAACACCAGATTGGGAAGTGAACAGGTAGTAACTGAAGTGGAAAAGTGGAATGAAGAAAGGATTTCTTTCAATAGGTGAAACTTGAGAATGTTTAAATGCTGATGGCCACAACACCGAAGAGAGCAGAATTTGAATGTGTAAGTACAAGTGGGAAACTGGCACAACGTGACAGACAAAATGCGAAAGGATGCTCTTAAGTAAGAAGAGATTAACCTAGTTTCTGTAATAAAGCAGGATGGGGGCAAGTGTTAGTGTGGATTTGGCAGCAGATAATTCAGAGGACTCAGAATGGTCTCTTTTTTTCTCTCGCTCTGAAGTAGAATGTGAACGCACCTGCAGAAGATGTGGGTTTGAGGACAGTGGAGGTCTCCAACAGAAGTTGTAGAGAGTAGAAAGAAGATTGGTGAGAGAAAAGTACTGGGATTACTTGGCAGTGTTGAATTCCCAAATGAAGCTGGTCCAAATTTCCCTGCATTAATTTTCTCCTGCAGCACAGAGGTGCCCAAATGTAGCCATGGAGAAAGAATATTCATTGGTGGCTGTAGTTACGATGTGGATGTCACCAAATGTAAGAGGAGTGATGGGCTTTAGGAATTTTTGAGTGTGGTGAAATTATGGACATAGAATTCAAGCTAAATAGGGAGAGAGAAGAGAACCAAATGGGGCTGATGCACTGGGAAAGGATAGAAGTTTTTAAAAAGACGATAGTAGAAGAAGTTGATAAAGGGAGCTGAAGGGAGGAGATAGGAAGAAATGATATGCTTGAATTAGTAATTTTCGAACAGGAATGATTTGGGGATGATGACAAGATTCAGAATACAGCATGAGAGGCGTCTGACTTGGAGTAGAGAATGACATTGGAAGTAATGAAGCTGTGAACTTAAAGGTTAAGTTGTGAATGGTTGTTCTATGTGGATACAAGAGCACCCGGGGTGATGGCAGAAATTGCTTTACATATAAAGACAGATGATGGGATACAGATAAAAATAAATAGTGAAGCACATTTCTAGTGATCCTTACAAATGAAAGAAAATGGTTCAGAAGTTTTAAGTATGGTTCATCATCATACTTCTTCAGAAATAATTTGTCTTTAAAGTTAATATTGATTCAAAATAGCTAAAATATTTGAGACTCTTTAAAAGAGGTTAAAAAATCTTTATTCTTCCAAGAATTTTTGTTATTCATTTGCCTAGCAATCATACCCCAGTCAAGCCCCAAATTAAAATTTTAAGTATGTAGAATCTGAAATAAAGACATTTAATTGTATGTTCATGTATATATATATATATATATGCATAAAATATAACATATATACACATACATATATATTTTTGAATGAAAAGTCTTTTGTTATAGAATTATTTTTTATGAAATCCTAGCAATAGGACGTAATCAGTGCCCTTCTTAGAAATGTGGAAACAAGGTAGAGAAGCTTGCTTCCTGAAAGGCTAATTTTAAATAACTATGGGAAAAAAGCACATCTTCAAAGTCCTTATAAAAATTACCATACAGAGCTAATATAAGAGCCTATATTTCTGGAAATAAATATAGAGAATGCTCTCCCAATTAAGATGTCAGTCAGCATTATATTTAAATTTACCTTAATTAGTCACTTTTTTTCTTTTAATAAAGGAACTTAATTATCCCTGCTATTAGGCACTAACTTTGAACGTTTTACTGGGATGAATAACATTAGATTGATTCAAGCACAAGTTTAAATTTCTTACATAGCTTATTTATTAGTGATCATTACTATTCTTTTTTTTAACATCTTTATTGGAGTATAATTGCTCTACAGTGTTGTGTTAGTTTCTGCTGTATAACAAAGTGAATCAGCTATCTGCATACATATATCCCCATATCCCCTCCCTCTTGCGTCTCCCTCCCACCCCTCTAGGTGGTCACAAAGCACCGAGCTGATCTCCCTGTGCTATGCAGCTGCTTCCCACTAGCTATCTATTTTACATTTGGTGGTGCATATATGTCAATGCTACTCTCTCACTTCGTCCCAGCTTATCCTTCCCCCTCCCCGTGTCCTCAAGTCCATTCTCTATGTCTGCGTCTTTATTCCTGTCCTGCCCCAGGTTCATCAGAACCATTTTTTTTTTTTTTAGATTCCATATATATGTGTTAGCATACGGTATTTGTTTTTCTCTTTCTGACTTACTTCACTCTGTATGACAGACTCTAGGTCCATCCACCTCACTACAAATAACTCAATTTCGTTTCTTTTTATGGCTGACTAATATTCCATTGTATATATGTGCCACATCTTCTTTATCCATTCATCTGTTGATGGACACTTAGGTTGCTTCCATGTCCTGGCTATTATAAATAGTGCTGCAATGAACATTGTGGTACATGATTCTTTTTGAATTATGGTTTTCTCGGGGTATAGGTCCAGAATTACTATTCTTATATCAAACTTTGGGATAATATGTGTGGCTAATTATATCAGAAAAAAATCAACTTTATAAAGCAGCTACACCACTTTGAAATTACCTCCATTTCTCATTCTTAAAAAGAGATGTTTAATTTGAATACATTTGTTGCTCTTTTTGAAGAATGGGATGGGGTCAGATAAGAAACTAATTATTCTCTATGAAAAAAATTATGTTACTCTTTTCAGAGTATAAAGAGAGAGATTTTTTTTTGACTCCTCATGGAAACCATTTAAAGGTAGATAGGGTACTCATGGTCCAGGTGAAAGACTGCACTACATACTCCTTAAATTGTGGCCTTATCCCGAATCCTAAATAATTCAGAGAAAACAGGGCTCAGGAAACCTGCACTTTTATATACCACAGTGCTTGGAAAGCTATGTTTCTTCATGTGTGGAGGAAATAGCAGTTTCTACCTCAAAATCTTTGTAAAAACTTAAAGAGAAAATACATGTAAAATGTGTAGAACAGTGCCTAGCATACTGCAACTACTCAGTGTGATTATTAAATATTTATTACATATAAAGTAGATCATTATTATCATTACTACACAAAGGATGAGGAGGAAGATGGAACAGGCTATACGCACACAAGGAGACAGAAGTAGTTATAAACAAGAAATAGATATAAAGTATGTTAAGAACATAACATGTAAGATGGGAAGTAGAGACAGATAAAGCTGGTGACATAAACAGGAACCAGGTAATATAGGGATTTAGGGGCTATATAAAAGCATTTGGAATTCATCCTAGGGATGCTAGGAAATGATTGAGCGATTTTAGGCAAGTTTAGAAATATGATTTAGATAGATCTCTTTAACTGAAGTGTGAAGAATGGATGAGAAGAAGGCAAGGCTGGAAGTATAGACATTGTTTTAGTATGATGGCCTGAGAAAGAAAAGAAGAAAATCAACATGCTTGAGAGATGTTAAAGAGCTAGCATCTGGAGTAATAGTGTAGGGAGGTGACAGTGATCATGTATGCAGGTGCCTAGAGGAAGGGTAAGGACAAGGCAGAACGAGGGGTAAAGGCAAAGCCCAGACTTCTGGTTTGGTCATCTGGGTGAAAGTCACTGCCCTAGTTCCTGTTCCATATTCTTAGTTTTTCGTCTTCTTTTTCCACCCAGCTTCTAGTCATGTGTTCATTTATTCTGAACATATGTTTTGAGTACCTACACTATGCCAAGCATTGCAAATGTTTAAAAAAGCGGAGGTTCTCTGCATCTAGTTTTTTGAATTGTGTAGAGAATCACAGAATCCCAAGGCAGGGGCAACTTAAAGAGCATGTACTCCAATCTCTCAGCTGAAATTTGAATCCCTCATATAATAATTTTGCCACGTCCATATGCTTGGCAGGTCTATGTTGGACATAATCATGAGGAACAACTCTCTTTCTAAGCGGTCAATTCTTCTCAGATCTGTGATTGTTAACAATTCTTAGACGCAGCTCAAATTTATTTGTAACAATCTCTCACTTTTGGCCCAAGATCTTGTCATGCAGCCAAAAGAATACACCTGATTGCTCCTTTTCTTAGTAGCATCTGGATCTTTGTTGTCTACACTCCACATGTTCCTAATTATTTCTAACACTGCTTGAACACATGGTTTGGTGTCATCTTGTTATGCTGGTCATGTTCCTCTGAATATATGTCTGAATACATCTACTTCAAGCCTGTTTCCCAGAAATTAACCGAATATCCAGCTATGATCTGGTCAGTGCATAGAGCTTTGGCCTTATCAATTGCTTTTTGGATATTGGAAATCAATATCTTTATCAGGCATTGCTAATTTGTCTTTTTTTGGTAGAAACATTTTTCTTAGGAGCTGCAGTTAAATGATATATATCCCCCTATACACAAGTAATCAATATGTATGGTCATGAAGTTGGATGCAGATTTATATAAATGACCCTATTAAACTTCCGCTTGTTAGATGTGCATCTCTCTTTAAAGGTCTTCCTTAAACAAAATTATTTATCTAAAACTTAACTATGTCCTTTAGCTTCATGCTTTCACAAATCTCATATTCGTATTTAAATCAAATATGAAAAGGCTGAGTCCACCACCTTCTGTTTCACTCAGTCATCATCAATTCACTTGTTCAGCCCCTGTGATTACAACGGTCCCACCAGTTATATTTCCATGCTGTTAGTCTCATTTCAATCTTATGTTCATTTAGAAAGTAACTGAAATACCTTGCTAAACTCAATATGTGGTATTTCAACAGCATTTTCCCTCATCTACATGTCTGGAAAATGTTTGAAAAGTTTAAGGACACAGCTTATTCTTAAGGAACTCCATTTACTCCTGGTGATCAATAATCCCCTTTCTTATTGTTCAAAAATAACCTAATAGATGTTTCACATTTATTTTGGGAACTAACAGTGAGGTGACCAGTCTTTAGCTCAGAAAACATCCGTTAAATAAGAACATTAGGTGGCTTTAGGCTTATGGCACTTTGCTCATTCTATTCAAAGACCAGAGACTTAGAGAAAGGATCATGGCCACTGAAATACTTAAGTGCAATAATTTATTTTCATGACTGTGTCTCTATAAGCTCTTTGAAGAGTGGAACTGTATAATTCAAATATCAGTAGTTTCTAACACAGTTCTTGGGACATAATAGGCACTAAGTGAATGAGTGAAAAGTTATCATTTGCATGTTCCATTAATCCAGGATTTACTTCAATCAAGACAAATATGGATTTTATTTTTTAGAAAAGGTGGTCATTCTTCTGGTACATGTAACTGTCTTGAGTTTTCACTTACTATTATTAATTCTTATCTTATTCTTTTCATTTTTCATGGAGAGCAAATATGGGAACAATATCGGGCTTCTGGTTCTACGTACTCTGTAATCTATTAACATTGCACCGTAGGTTCATAAGAGCAGCCCTATTTCCTCCATGTTTTCTTCCTTCCTCCATATGTACATATATATAAAGAGCACATTGGTTTTCCTCAGATTCATTTTTCCTAACAAATTTCAATGGATTTTGGCCTTTAGCCTTTGGCTATTAGTACTTTTTAGGTTCAAGAAATTCTTAGAATTGTCCATGGCTGGAGCTTGGCAGGGCTATCCATGATCAGATGGTAAGGCAATGATAGCTCTAGCTCAGTGCAGGCAGAGAGGACAAACTTCTGGAATTCCAAGTAGGAAACTGTGACACATTTTCCCAGATAAATATTGAGAACATTGGGTTTAGGTTCTGAAATAGTCTACTTTTATTAGAGCTTTTTCAGTTGGTTGCCCAAGAGTGTTCCCCTGTAACCATGTCTGTGCTAAATGAACTCTTGACTATAACTAATTGATCCAAGTACAAATATCTCTTCTACATTAGGCCAATCAGATTCTTTCACCTAGGAACTTAAAAATGTGAAATAGAAAAGACGAGTTCTTGACAACACTCTAGAGAAGTATTTCATAATCTGTCATAGTTGAAATTTTACAGTTGTCCTGGCACTGTTGCTTCTGCAATCTCTGAGATACTCTAATATCCTACCAGTGAATTCCCCTTTTTGTTTTATTCAGCCAAATTTAGTGCCTATAACATTCTTACAAAATATATTTTTGTGGGGGAAGCAAAGACATTTACCTTCCATATATATGACCTTACTTACATGGGAAAATGTATTCAAAGCTTCTAACACATGTCTTACAAATTAACCTCTGGAATACAACTCATTTATAAGTTTAACTTGGCATATAGGCACTTAACAAGTATTTATTGTATGAAAGAATGTTGTGGAGTTTCTGTGATACCTTTAATTATGAATATTTTCAGTGACATTTATTTTGCTTAGAGATATGCAAACTCTGAAACTTCCAAATGCCAAAGAGTAAAAGTGCCAAGTCTCAAAACATACTGACGTCTATGCACTGAAGGAGACCTTTAGGATTGCAATGGAAATAAATTAACTAAATCTATAGAGCTTCACTTTTATGTCTTTGAAGTCCTAACATAAAGATTCATTGGTAGTGATTAACTGTGACTGTTATGCTCCAAGGATAAAACTACTTCTCTGGAGGATGCTGCCGATAGCTGAGTTGGAATGTTAATTTCATTTTAATGATGTTGAAAAATTGATTTCAAATACGAAATCCATATTCACTTAGCAGTGATATCCATTCAGGAGAACATAGCAAATCTAACATATAATAATATATTACCTATATTATAACTAAAGATTGAAAATGATAAATTAGTCAGTATATTAATATTCATATGGTATCTTTCAATTTAGTCTCAAGATACAGAAGATTTCAACATGCATATATGTTTTAATTAAAAAATTCCACAGTGTTAAAATGCAGGAGAAAAACATTAGCAGATAAAAAATGAGACAGATATTTCAGGATTTGTATTTCTGGAGCTAAGTAACCATTCACTGGGTATTCTGTCGATTTTAATACATTCACTGCCTATCAAGGACTGTCGTGAGAGTTAGACAGGTGTATTACTAATGAAACAGACAACTTCATCTTTAATCTCATAAGTCTCTGTAAAAATAAGCTTCTTAGAATCAAAGTTAAGTCTAGAAATAAAAATCTTTTAGGTCAATACATGTAACACAGTCTAGTCTAACAAGTCTTTAGATTGAAAGTAATGAAATAGAAAAATGAAACATAAAAATCATTTGAATATAAACATACTTATGACATTTCTGAACCTCAGAGATAAAGGGAGAACTCAAACTTTCAGGAGAGAGAGAGAGAGAAAGAAAGGAAAAAGAAATCCTGTATGTTATACGTAAAAGAATGACAATCAGTTGACATTAGACATAACTGGAAGCCGGAAGAGCAGTATGTTTAAAGTTTTGAGGAAAAATTATTTTAAACCAATACTTTTACAATTTTCAATTAATCTTATGCATAAAATATATTTACAGATCTTAAGAAGTTTGTCATAAACCTTATCAACACATTTCCAGAGATGGTGATATGGGAAATTGGCAGCTAGATATGTTCCAGGAGAAAAAATAAGGTAAGAAATCTGAAGAGATATTAATACAAATATATTGATACTTCTAAAACTCTTTTCTAGGCAAAGATGTTAACGACATAAAATTTCATTTTCTTCCTTGTGAGTTCATAGTTATCGATTCTAGAGTAACATATTTATGGAATCATAATATTGTAGATGCTATTTTTAAGGAGAGATGGGGCTTATACTTGCACATCTTGGAAACCTATGACTACCCAGCTCTTTCTGTGTCAGGTAACTTTATCTAACTTGGGGGTTCAGTTTTAGGAACCTCCCTTTTCCCATATACCTAACTCATGTTCTATCAGCTGTATCAGTAATAAAGCTGACATTTTGATCTCTTTTTGTCTGACTCCTTTGTCTATTACCAAATAAATTCTAAACTTTGGCAAAGAACAGAGTTTCTATTTACTGGGTATTAAAATACCCACACCTAGATTCTAAGTGAAGTTCGGGGAGTTAGGGAGTTACAGAACATTCATAAATTGAGGTTTTTGGTGGGCCAGACCACGTACGTTTTTGACCTTGCAGTAGCTTCTATTATGCTGTGCAGTTATTTTTTGGAGTTGTGTGGTTGACTTTCATTGGCCATCCTGAGCAAGTAGCTTTAGGTCTTAGTCTAAAACATTTGCTGGAGAGCTAAGAAAGGGAAATAAGTTCTTGAAGATCAGGATGATAAGTATAAAAGAGAAGTGAAGTTCTCAGGTCTAGTCTTAGAAATGCGGAAGATGTTCAGTTTGTGTTAAATCAGAAAAGATGCTTGCCATCCAATGAAATCAAACAAGGGATGATGGAAAAGATCTCAGAGAGTAGTGACACATTGAGAAAACTGTGGAGAATCATAATTTTAATACGGAGACACATATTGCAAATAATAAGTGACTCAATCCTTAAAGATTAGGAGAACTATAAAACAAGACTGCAGAAAAACTGGTCCAATTTTAAAGGGGAAGGCTAGACAAATTAATATGAAGTACTCGAAGGATTACAAGATGAGTTTCAGTTTGATGCAATTATTGTAGGTATTGACTGTACTCCATATAAGCCTGGTGACAAAATTTATGGAATTAAAGATTTAAAGTAAAGTACAACAAAGATAAGATGTAGTAAAAATGAACCAGGTAGAACAACAATAGATTGACTTTAGACCTTAAGATTAGATGTTGTTCTGATGGAAGAATAGCACCTGAGTGATAATACACAACTCAGGAAGATAATACTCAACTCAAGAATTTTTAGAACAGTAGGTGCTTTAACAGATCCAGTATTGTTGTTTCCTATTTATCATCATAGGACAGTAGCTAGAAATATAAGAAAAACAAATGTCTGCACCAGAAAGCAAAGTAGAAGTAGAACAAAGTAGGAACACAGACCAAGTAAAACGCTTTAATCTACACGTGTTTAATTTGCTGGATGGTAAATGCACCTCAAGTTAGACCTTTGTTTGGGACTGCTAACATTGCAAATTTCTGAACTTTGCAAGAATTTGGAATGTCTTGAATGCTGCTTTCTGAAAGTATGTCCCCCATATGGTTTTTAAAAATGTGTCATAAGTAACTTATTTAAAGATTTCTTCCAATTAAATTTAAATTCACAGATTGTCAACTGTAGATACCTGATATCCTAGTAAAGTTAAAAAGAAGACTTTTTTCCAGCTCTGCTATTCCCACAGGTAGACTAATGAATCTCTGATACGAACTTTGGTACAGTGATCATAGGTCTAAGTACTATGTCCTGGACACATCATTTGGCTTGGTCATTAGATAAAATGTAGAAAAACAACTGTTAAGAAACTACAGTCATTGCAACCATGCATGTACAATCTATAGTGTTCAACATTTTGAAATAGTTTGCTCCATTTTTTTGTGTATTTTTCCAAAAAAAGTACTTGAATTTTTTTCCATCTTGAAAGTAGACAAGTACACATGAAATTTGAACACAGAAAAGAGTATGATTCCTTGAAGCACACTTAAAGAGGATATGGTGTCTTAAAAAAAAGAATATTGGAATTGTTTAAATAAAATTGTACATGCTTTAGAAAATTTGAGAACGTGATCAATATTTAATCATAATTAATAATACATTTGATAGAAGTAAATTTTGAAACTATGTCATTTAAAAATAATTTACCTTGCTTATCTTGTAAAACCCATTACATGAAGGCACTTCACTCTTTGGTAACCCAGAAACCCAGGCATGGTGCCATGGAAGTCCTGAATAAGTGTTAGCACTTCCTTATACGTCTTACAAATACAGGTTGCATATTTGTGCTCATAGGGCTTTGTTATGAGATTATCAATAATAAGAGAGAGATTTCTGTCCTTTCATTGATTAACAATGCTAGCCTTGTTGGATCCATTTTAACCCAAATATTATTATTCTATAGGAAATAGTTGTGCTAAGGAATGTTAGCCTTTGTTGTATTATAGTTTGTTTTAAATAGTCTTCTTAACATTCAAGACTAGTATTCTATTTACCACATTTAAAAATTATATTTTGCCAAAACATATGCAAAATGAAACAATAAAGTCAAGCATAGTAAGATCTCAAACCAAGTCCAGAACTAAAATCACTTTCTGACTATGAGGATACTTAGGATTCAAGAAATAATTCCATAAAATTAATATCAAATCAATCCAACAGTGTGTAAACTTAACAATTGCTAAACTTTAATTCTAAATTTATGATATTGTCAAGTCATTGTATAATTGGAATTTTTTAACTTTAGTAGCTGTTAAAATGGACACTTAACTTGGTCCATAAACAACAAATGAACTATGTGAGGCATTGCCTTATATGCAATATGAAAACAGGCCAGATTGCCATTATTTGTAAATATTTCATTGTGGGAAAAATGAGAATTAACTTTTAAGGGAAATAAGCCATGTCCATTAGCCAGGCTAGGTTTTGATTATTCTTATTCATTTAGATTTAAAGCAATCTTAAATAAATACATTCAAAATCCTTTAGACATCAAATAAATTTTAGAGTCTATCAAAGGAGATTTTTTTTTTTCTCAGTAAATAACCATAAAATATAACATTTATTGATAGGAACATATTGTGATAATATTTAAATACACTTTTGAGTAATCAGTAATGAAAGAGGAAATATTTATTAGTATGGAATGTGACTGAGCATTTAATTGTCTTCAAGAAATAATGCTCCCACGGTCACTTCTTTTTTCTGCACAGTATTCCTACTAAATTTAGGTATATAACTAATTTTAGTAAGTAGAAAATTAATGACACAATTAGACTAGTGGACTTTTCTACAACTTGTAACTACATATTTCTTCATTATTAGCAAACATCTGCAAAGCAAGCGAGAAGGCAAAATATGAAGTAAATTAATTAGCCTGACTAGTATAACCACGTGCACATTAGCCTGACTAATATAACCATGTTACAATAATGATGACTAGAGCAATGAACATTCTTTCATAGGAAAGAAGGTTAATATGAAAACTATAAACACAATGTAATATTTGAGAGGGAAGAAAAGGAGTAACCAACCAAATGATTCTGGAATAAAGAGAAATTCTTTGGATTTTAAAGAACATGGTCTAAAGGTCCTATTTCATCAGTGAAAATGTTACTAAGCTTTTAAAAAATATGTTATATATGGACCCACATGCTTTCTAACAGCTGCTGAGACTCCAAAATTGCCAGTTTTGCAAGTCATTTAAAGGTTCCACATTATACATGAATGAAAAAAATACACTATCAGTTTCCTGACAGATGCAAAACAATCTGCTGTGAGTCTAAAATAAGTTTATGTTCAATCAGTCAGAGAAACATTCTCCTTTTAAATACTCCATTTTAAGAGGAGGTCCTTTAACTGTTGTGAGAGGAACATGAAGTTGGATACTCTCTCATTTTATCATACCAATTCAGTACTGAATTTAACATCAAATGGAATATTACATTATTTGTAAGGCTACATTTAAATATTTTAAATATATTTGAGTTTTGAAATAAATGATCTCTTAGAAAAAAACTGTTTATTTCTACTATGGGCCAAAGATTTTTATTTTAATAGTTAGCCCATTATAACCATGAAACTGGTGCACCAAATAGTTTTAGGGAAGACCAGGACACTACTGGCCTCTGTCTATTGTTTTGTTTCCAATTACTCTCTTTTTAATTCCCCACAAACAATGACACAAAGTAAGTAAAAGTTAGAAAAAGGAGGAAAAAAAAATCTCCAAACCTACTTTTTCTTCAGTCTTCTATCCTTCTCAGCTTGAGTTCCAAGTTTGCCTAACCCCAGGGACTCCTGAGCTGCAGCTTCAGTCTCCATAAAGCCTCCTGTGAAGAAGTAACTATTCATATTAGGTTGGATATATTGTATCAATTCTGAAATTAAATTTTTAAAAGTTTATTTGAGCAATTGTTTAGTATTACATTTTTAAAAAAAATGTTTTGGCCTGCCTTTGTATTTCTAACACAATATGCATTCAATGGCATGGGTACATACATAAACATACACTGAGACAATGAAAAAAATAAAAGGTACCTCTTGGTAGACCATTCAATTGCACCTAGTAGCAACATAATACATGTAGCCTGTACACTGACAAACACTTGAATATATAGTTTGAAAGCTATGAGGTCTATTTTTCCTTACGAAAAATGAAAAAACTGTGCAGTGTGTGAGGTTTTTTTCGATGTTTGAAACGTGAAATTTTTCATATATAATGAAATAAATGATAGCCCAATGAGCAGAAACTCAGGTGTATGTCTTCAATTCCAAGTTGAGAGAATGGAGAAACATTTGCTGAGTTATCAAAACTTTCTGTATCTTGTTCTGGAACCCTCTTCTGCTCACTTGGATGACTCCTATATCCTTCAGTACCAATGTAACTTCCAGAACTTCCTATGTTCTGGCAGGCTTTGTTTTGTTTTGTAATTTTTATAGTAATACCTGAAAAAATTCTAAATCTTTCTTCAAAAGACCCTGGTAAGACTTGTTTTTACCTAGCAGGTCATAAATTATTTGATGTAGTGTCAGTTTTATTGGCTTTGGGGTATATCTGATATATATAACCTTGGAATAAGAGAAGGAAGAAAGGAAAGTGTGTTGGGCACCAAACAATTTTACAAAGCAATTATTTAGTATCTTTAAACATATAATTGTTCATAAATTATCTGTTGTAATTGAAAAATGAGAACTTAATCCTGGGCTCTGTTTTCTCTTTGCTATTTACTATGTAAAAAACATGAAGTCAAGGTAAATGAAAAATGCTCATTATTTTTAAGTCATTTTAATTGGAAGAGATTTAAATTTCCATTTAAGCTCAAGATTAAGTAGAAAGATTTAAGCTAATATTAACTCTTAAAAGTCTACACAAAAACATTCACCAATATATCAGTAAATAAGTACTATTAAAGATAATTTTGTTGTAATTATTTTTCATAATTCATTTTAACAAACAATTTAAATACTCAGTATTATTAATTCTGGATCATTGATATAAATAAGTTAATCTCATAGCCTACTAACTCTGTTACTGAACTGGATAATTATAAGAAAGTCCTCTTTAATTGAAAACACATTGATTGCTGTCTAGATCTTATTCAGGGATTCAGAGTTTGAGGACTGAAATTTATTCAATTATGCACATATGCAATTAATACTTAAAGAACTTTTTATTGTGAATGATTTTCGTTGTTGGTATCATTAGGAAAGTCATCCACTAGTTGACTAAAGTACTCGGGAAACATTTTTAAATGTGGGAATTTCCATTATGCACAGTGAGTGAATATTTTCGTTTTATTTCTCTCACTGGTATACTTGCCCTACTGTACATCCATAAATTACTATTCACAATCTGCAATTAACAATAAAATTGTTCTCTTGAAACATAAATGGAAATGAATAATGATTCACTTAAAAGTTAAAAATTCTTGATCAGTCCAGATGGGGACACAGAGATTGATGAGTAGACCCATTCTATAAACAACGAGACATTTTCAACCACTACACAGTCGAATGAACCAGGCTTTTTGCCCTTCTGAGCCAAGAACATTTTAAATTGTTAAATTTAAATTTTAAATTTAAATGATTTAAATTTAGGTTTAAATTTTTTTCAAGAACCCAACATTTTAATTAGAGAAAAGAACAGTTTTAAAAAAAATTAATGCTCTGGAGGAGAAACAAAGAGAGCTCTAGAGGAATTTTGTGAGTCAAAACTAGACCCAGAAAAAGTAGATATTAGACTTTTCTTCTCATAAATAAAATTATAAAAATAAAAAGCATGAGGAGCTTGGAAATACTCTGAGCATTTCAAAATCTAATATCCTTTGAAAAGAATTTAGTAAAGAATTGTCAACACATCCCATTTGAAAATGCCAATAGAAAATGACACTTAAGGCCATAGTAGGCAAAATTATTTTTAAGCAGCATATGTAGAACCGTACCTTTAAGCAGGAGCAAAAGTCTAATTATGTGTATTTTTTAAGCCCAAATAAAACATTTCTAGATGAGAAAAACATTCTTTCATAGAACTGATCCAGCTGCCCCATAAATCCCAGGTTTGTCTTTCCAACCACCTGACCAGCTAACTGGTAGGATGACCTCAGTCAAACCAGCTTATGAACTCTTTTACTCTGTGGATGATTACCTAAATCTGGTGAGAGTCTGCTTCAATTTTTTCTAGGTATCAGTGGGATCCCATGGCTGTGTGGACTTTAGGAATATCTACTCATCTAGACCAATGTATTCATTAATCACATATGGCATTGAGTACTCGAAATGTGGCTGGTCCAAATTAAGTGCTCTGAGTATAAAATATGCAAAAGATTTTGAAAACTTAGTACCAAAAAAAAGAAAATAAGATATTTAATTAATAATTTTATATTGATTACATGTTGAAATAATAATTTTTTCTATATTGGTTTAAATAAAATACATTATTAAAATTAATCGCCCATCTCTTTTTACTTATCTTAATATGGCTACTAGAAAATTAAAAATTACATATGTAACTTATATTTGCAGCTTGCATTATATTCCTGTTCAGCAGTGCTATATAGTAATGGTTCTATACTGGAGACAGTACCAGTTTCCAGAGGGAATGTAAATATTTGCATATGCTGATGGAGGAAGAGGGCCACATTTTTAGATGTCACAACGACTGCAAAGTGCAACTGATATATATTAGGTAGGAGATAAGAAATCTAAACTTCCTTCAATGAGTAGAAAATTCTTTAGCTTGCCCATCTTGAAATGGCAAGAGAGTCCCCAGTGAGAAACACTGGCTGGTGGATGCTAAGGGTTACTTATGCTCCAGGAGACCCCTTAGGAATATAGAGAGAGCATCATTAACTCCACCCATCTCATGGCATAAAGTGCTCAGGCATAGAAGGCTTGAGTCCCATGAGCCAGTGTACATTCAGATAATAAATTGCTTATCACCTTGTCAGCGGCCCCCTAGTGGTTGCATACGCAAAAGCCCAAGCCAAAATTCATGTCCTCAGTGAAGTTCTCTGGGCACTCTATCACTCAGGCACACTCTCTTTTGTGAGGTTGTCAAGGACTTGGAAGTGTTTGAGACAGGATAACTTTTACGGTGTGAGGGGCCTAGTCAAATATTTTTCCAACCCCTTTCTATACAAACATTTTGAGTAACCCAAAATTAGTGGGATGACAATCTAGTGTGGTCCAATCTCATATGATACCATTCTAACAGTAGGAGTGAGTAATTCCATTGTTAGACCATCCTTCTGAACCAGGGTCAGGCCACTGGTCCAGAACAATGTCATAGGCAAGTCTCTGGGCTCCCCAAGGAATCTGGTCAACCCCAGATACGAGGTAGGGAGTTAGGGAGAAACAGGGACCCAGGTGCACATGGTTTGGTTGGATTAGGCACCCTGCCCAGATGGCACTGCCTTCCTGGCTAGTTACAGGGTCTGAAAGGTAAAAAAAAATTTGAATGCTTCTAGAGACTCGACCTACACAGGTCCAGGTCTTGGGCGAGGGTGTTCTGCCCGGATGGCATTGCCAGCCCCAACCTCTCCCAGGCACCAGAAGGAAGGTTTTAGAGAATTTCAAGAGAGGTGCTACAAAGTGAGGTTACCTAAGACCCAGGCTGAGGAATTTGAGGAAGGACCTTCATATGCCCAGATCTTTGGATGGTACTCGTTGGAGATATCTGTTCATTAGGATTGTGAAGGCAAATATCTCTATGATGCCTGGGCCTCAGACTCCAATCAGAATAATTTATTTCATGTTGACCCTTGAGGTACAAGTCTGTAGGAATTTCTGGCCAAAACCCACACTGCAAAAGCTCTGTATCTCCATTTTTCCAGCAGAGTTCCCTGTTATCGTATTAAAAAGGGAACTCTAATTCCAGGGAGATTAAGACTATAATCTGCTGCTGATCAGTAGTTTCATCCTCCTTCTACTTGACCTCACTTCGGTATTAATCCATACCACTCATTTTGATTTTAAATGCACTTGAATTTATAAGTGATTACTTAATTGTTTCATGACTCTTAGTCTGTTAGTCCTCTGGAGGATGCACCTAGGCACTGTGCCTGGCTCATAAATGGTATGTAATAAATGCATTCACAATTGAAGCTACAAAATGCTTTCTTCAAAAGAAGACCCTTTCACTATGCAGAGCATGACTCATCTCTAATTGATACTTTGGGAAATTATATTGTATTTTCTAGTCCCATAACATCTAGGAACAATCTGAATTTCGGGGTAAAGGCCAGCACAGTCACCCACATTTTACATGTAGAAAGGTACTTGCTAACTAATGCTGGTGCAATGTTGATGTTGTTTCTGTCAGTGTGAAATTATTTTCTTCATTATGCTGATTATAACAAATCAAAGAATTTAGACCATTATTACATAATCTGACAGATGACCATAAAGGAAAGAAAACTGCAATTTACCAGGCAAAAAAGTCTTTTTGAAATATATTGCTTCTCATATACACTTAAAGGGAATTTGCAAGAGAAGTTTTTATTTATTTTTTTTACTCAACAATATATGCATTTTATACATCTGTAATTAGAGATACTACCTGTATAATTTACATATATTTTTCTGCTTTTACCATTTTTTCCATAACTTTGCTATATTTTGATCAATTCTCCATTCTTGAAAATCTCTGTCTTTGATTTCTGTTTCCTTCTTGTAATGCCTCTTTTCTTTATGCTTACCATTCACTGTTGACATCTGCTAGGGTAGTCACGTGTGTTCTGTTCTTTTTTCTTTACAGTCATTATTATTAGGACTCTCTGAAGGCGTGGGAGGGCTGGTGTTTCCTAGGCAGTAAATGTGTTAAAATCATATGGAACAGATGACTCCCCCGAAGTAGCAAATGTTTTAACACCACTACCTCTTCACTCTCTATTACCATTTTCCTAAGCTGGTTAACTGCCTCTAAAGCGTGGTACTTGATTGCTCTGACTGCTAACTCTCACTCCTGCTTGGATACTTGACCCTGGAACCTAGATCATTTCCTGTGCTGTGTCTGCTTCAATTTGCTGCCTCCTAATCTCTGCATTTCCAATCTCTCCACAGCTTGGTAACTTGACCCTCAATTTTGATCATTTCTTTTGCTTGATATTAATAATTTGGTTTCACACTCTGGACCCCAGACTGTACCCACTTCCTAACTAACCATAAAAAGAGCCAGGTTTCTTTCCATCATGTTTCCCTGGGAGTTTGTCCTTTCATGTGGCTTCAGTACCCTTTTTTTCAGAGATAAGTCCTATTTGAAACTCAAGCTTTAACCTTTTCAATTCTGAAGGAAAACGGCACTTAGATGTTCCTAGTAGAATCGAACATATCCAGGGAGAGAAAAACTAATAATCTGAACTCTTTACTGACATTATGTCTATATGTTTTATAAGAAAATTTATAATATATTCTGTGATATCTTTTTTATTATTGCCTTGAATTATTCTTTACTTTTTATGCATTTGTGTGTAATATCCTCAAGAAGTTATAAACTTTCTGAAAAAAATAATCATGTCTTTAATTTCATTAAGTTCCCAAACATGCTCCACGGGACTAGGAGCTCAATGAGGTATTTTTTGATGGAAACAGTCCCAAGAGTATACTGTCTGGAGCACTAGACCAGGAAGTGACATCTGGGAACCACTGCCAATTCTCCTACCAAGCAGCTGCTTTGCCATGATGATTGTTAAAATCATCTCAGTTTCTGTATAGTACAGAATGTGGCTCACTACATGATCTTTAGATATCTTCTAATTCTGAAAGTCTGTAATTTAAAAAATAATAGGCATTTTCATAGTAAATAACTCATGGCATATATTTTGTAGAAGGAAGAGTTGCTGGGTCTAAGGCTTAAATGTTAGAGCTTCATAGATTCAGGATTACTGGGGTTGAAATAGATCTTAAAGATCATCCAGCCCAACTGCCTTTCTAATTCTTGGACCCCTTCCACAACAGTTCTTCCTCGTATTTACCTAGCTTCTGCTTGACCATCTCCAGTGACAAATAAGTCATTATTTGACAAGCTAGCTTGTTTGTATATAACTACGACTCACCAGTGTTCTCTTTCTTACCCTGAGATGAGGTTAGTCTTTCTACAACTTTAACACTTTGGCTACAGTTTTGTACCCTCACTCAACAACAAGAAGACGAAAGATTCCGCCACATAACAGCTTTTCAGATATTCTTAATCAGCCATCCAGACAGGTCAGCAAGGAGAATAAACATACCCCTGTACTTAGCTACTCCTCATATTAATTTCAATCCTCCTCATCAGCTTAATCCTCTCAAACCTTTTACTGAGGTTATGATATGCCTCTGAAAGTGTAGTAACAGAAATGGATACTATTCCTTGGCTCTTGTTTTACAACAGCAGAATAGAATGGAAAAGTCTTCTTTTATCTCAATGCAGTACATCTATTAACGTGGACTAAATTTATTGACTAATATATTGACTTTAGAGTTACCTGAAAATTCTAAATTTTTCTTATAAAAAATGCTCCTAAGAGTTATACTTTTAAAGTGGGATATTTTGGACCTTCCAAGTCTCAGTTTTTTGAGGTAGTCTTTAAGGAAGAACACTGATTTTTTTTTTTTTCATTTGTGATTTATTTCCCTATCAGTGATCCATAAATCAGATTACTGGGCTGTCAAAATATTCATGTCCAAGTGATTGGGGGATGTGAGGATCAAGAACAGGGTGAATCCTAATCATGCCACTAGAATCCTGGATCCAAGGTGGCATCACACCACTTATCATCACTATAAAGGAGGATTATGCAACCAGTTATAAATCCCACCAAGTTTTTCCATCACCCAGGCCCCGTTTTGACATCTTGTCTACACAGCTGTCATGAGTCACAGCTCACCCAAATGCCTTTCCTGTTCTGTTACTGAGTAACTTTGTCAAAGAAACAAATGAGTTTCATCTGATATGCCTATTTTAAACACAATTTAATTTGCTTTGTTTCAAAACAGGCTGATGCCTTCAGATAAAATTAAAAGTCAAGCCAGTCAAGATTCCAATTACTGATGCCTAATCATGGATCTTGAGGTTCAGAACTCCTGTTCATGGTTGTCTTGACAGGACAGACAATGTAGCAGGTAAAACTTTTCTGGGCCAGAAACATATTGAAGTTTTTGATTTGTTTTAAATGAAAGGTTGTCCATGTTTATGTACTATCTGTCTCACTAAATTGAATGTTCTTTGATGCCAATGCCATGCTTTAACCATTTTCCTAAAGTCCATGGTTGGTAATGTAGACTTCACATTGGCTCAACATATGCTATTCACTCAAAGTAGTAATAAATAAATGACTTTGGATTATCAGCATTCCCCCTGTCCCACCCCTCAAGATATCAACTCTCTTGGGCTTCAGTGTCCTCTTGTTAGTGCCTCTTTTCTGGATGAAGTTTTGCTTTTCAAGTAAGCAGATAGAGGCAAAAATGAGAGTTTTGAAATAGGTCCACTTATTTGTATATCTTGTTCACATAAGGTACACCTTCATTTTATTCATTTTCTTTAAACTTTAAAATTACTAAACAAAAATAATAAAAATAAGAATTTTATAATTCCCCTTTTGGTCTGGGCAGTTTTTCCAATAATCAGTTTATTTTGGTTGGTGGCTTTTTTGACATTGTTCTTACATGTCTATGCCATTCACTTATATCTATTATTTGTTAGATACAGCTTTTGCACCAAAATTTTTTAGAATCTGTTTTTAGGAAGAGGTCACCTATTTCAGATCTACTACTTAAGTTTACATTATCATAAATATAGCTGTGAGTTTGTTACCATCCTCAAATTGCTTTGATACTATCTAGCCTTTCCTTCCATATTGGTTAAAACTGAACTTGTTTCTAGAATTTTATGTGTGGAAGTCAGGATATGGAAAGTTGTAAAGTGATTGACAGATGAGGAAGTAAAAATAGTAGTTGTGGACAACTCACTTAAGCTTGGATTATAAGGGTAGGGAAAAGATAAGTCAATATTTTGGGAAGGTGGCAGGATTAATGATGACCTTTAAAATATAGATTAGACATGAGCATGTTTAAAGATTAATGGAAATATCAGAGATGCATTGCATCTGGATGCATTAATCAGGGGGGAAAAGCTGTGGTCATTGGGCTGCTAAGTCTTTAAAGGGTGTTATTGCATCCTGAATCTATTGTATGCTCTAGGAAGTAAGCAGAGGTATTTACTGGCCGGGCTGTCTCCGTGTCCCTCAATGAGATTGTCGAACCTGTTTTTGCATCTTTTCATATTGGTGCTTGTAATATATAAAGAAAATGAAAGAAGAAAGAAGAGAGAAAGAGAAACTAAAACCAGATCCCCAAGTCTGCTAGAAGGAATATTTCCTCTGCCAGGACACTCTCCCCATATTCAATTGTGACTTTCAAGGAGGCATGGTTCATATATATGTTTTATCTTTTTAAATACTTTATCTTTAAAGTATTTTTAGCTTTATTCAAATGCTTTTCAATGTGTTGCTTCCTTTGACTTTTGGAGTTTCCACATTTATATTGCCTCTGCTATAACACATTTGTAAAAATAGATTATATGTATATTGAATTTGATTCTACATGGTTAGTGGTTATCAATGCAGTCACATTGACTGACTCATCATAACCGAAGTTCACTTTATTACCCTAGCTTTTCAGATTGTTATATAAGGAAAATAATGTCCCCTTTACAATTATTCTTCTCTGTGAATTACTAAGAATTCCTCCCTTTCTGTTTGTCATTCCTGATGGAATTGAGTGAACATTTTCATAGTTCTATTTAGAAAGTTTTCTTCTTCCACACCTCATTTCATTTAAAGGCATCTAGCACAGCTACTCTCAGGTTAACTTACGTTTCTTTGCATTTGTGAGCTAAACTCTTTAAGAGTTCTAAATCTTGGGACACGGTCCAAAATTTCAAATTTGGTTCTTTGACACCATCATCACTCTACCACATTACTTTCCATGCCATCATTTCCTATCTTCTATTTCTATTTTCATTGGTAGAAGAAAGAACATTAACAGTGCTCCCATGTCTGAATTTTCTAGATCAAGATATTAAAATCATGATCACTAGAGATGTTCCCCTACTTTCTTCTGATGCGTGAATCAGCAGCACTAAGTGGTAGCCCCTGGGTTTGGTAAGTTTTCATGGTCCTCCCCTCACAACCTGGATGTACATCTTTCAGGACACAAGTAAACATGAGTCCATATCCCTCAACCAAAGCACTAGTGGTACAATGTACCATTTCTTCTGGAAAAAAATATGACTTCCTGAAACCTACTTGTGCCTGTGTTTTCTTATTTTCTCAAGTATTATTTTCAATAAAGACCTTTATTCTTGGTTTCTCCAGGAGCTTTGATTCACCCTCAGTGTAGCTTCTGTATAGCTCCAGAGGTATAGATTTTTGTCTTTGTCTTCCTCATCAGCATTGTAGTCCTTACTATGCTGCTGACACTGGCTTTGTTTGTACTCAGTTGTTCTATGGAGTAAAACAAAATTGCTCAGAGCTCAGAAATCTTCTCAGGACTATAATGTGATCTTGAATAGCTATTGCTATTTTCTGACTTGGATGGAGTTGATAAGAACCTAATTGTAATTGATTCCCTTCTCATCTGTTCTGACATAGAGACACACAGTCACTGAAAATGGGTAAAAAGGTTAAGTTTCTAGAAGGTTCCATATTTTTCTAGACTTTAAATTATATCCTGGTTACCTTGATTTTGACTATGAATAGTTGTCAAATAAAATAAAACAAATTTTAAAACAATGTCTTGGCATGTACATTTTATATCCCCCAAGTAATCACCTTTTCTTTTCTTTCCTTATGCAATAATACTTTTCTTTTTTTATATCCTAAGGGGTTCCTATCCTGAGAAAGAGAAAACCAAAAAGGATTTAATTCTCCTGATGGTAACACTCAATCACACAACTGGCTGCTCCTGTGTTATAAACATCGGTTTCCTATGGCTTCTGATGTTTTGTGTGGGTTTCATGCTGTGGAAGTGGGGAAAGATATTTTTGAATAATATCATGGTTGTAAATCTGCAAAAATGAATATTATTCTCAGAAATTCTTGCGGTGCCAGGGCAGGAAACTAAGTCTAGGGGTTGGGACATTACTTGTGAATAATAATTCCTTTATTTCAGAATCCAAAGGGGGTGCTAAGAACTTTGTATCATTCTGTTCATCACTTACCATTAGAGGTAGGAGCTAAATCCTTTTCCCTGTAACTTAACTCTAGTTCTAAATTAAATAGAAGGAGAAGAGGAGGGAAAAAGAAGAGGCAATCATAAATAACCAAGATGATGAAAAGAGATTTCAGAAAAAAAGTAAATATGTAGAAAGACACCAAAGAAAAAAAAGACCAAGTGTATATATCATCATTTTAGAAAATATATCTCACATATTCTTTTTGTTTCAGACTCTCCATCTATCCATCTGTCTATCTCTCTATCTATCCATCCATCTATTAACAAGGTATCTATGTATTTATATATTTACCTAGGGTCATTTCAAATGTACTGATCTATTTTATTCAATTAGTCACCAACAATAATTAATTCTAACACAATTCCTATTGCCCGATTCTTCCCTCTGTCTCTCCACCTACATGCTGTTGAGTTTGTTAGTGGAAAGTTGTGACAGTTTAAAACAAAGAAACCTTGTCTTTTTTTACATTTTATGCCCTTTATAATGCTTTATTTTGACCTAAAAAGAATACTTTTGGATTTTTTGTAGGGTTCTTCATTTTTTCAACAGAAAAGCTTTTAAATGCACACAGCTAAGCTCTTACACACATCTATGCAGTATATTCAATGGTTTTAAGCTGGTTTTGAAACATGGCCCTAGGACAACTATCTCAGTTCTGCAAATTACTAATACCTTGTTTACTCATCAATAAATAAGGATGACAGTAATAGCACTTGCCTCAGAGGGTCCTTGTGTCTATCACAGTGTTAACATTACATAAATTCTAGGTATTGTTATTAACAGAGAAATCAAAAGGACTGAAAGTTTTACAATATTCTTCCTTTGAAACTTTTGTCAAGCTTTATTCAGCTGTATTGGATTAAATACAGCTGATTAAAATAGAAAGTTTGTCAGGTAGGAAAAAGATAAAAATATGAGAAATGAAACGAAAGACAGATGGATGCTAAGAAGTGAGGAAAATGAGTGGCAGTGGAAAGTCAAACATGCATACTTACGGAGCTGCCCAAGTCGAGCTTTTTCTTTTTTACCGAACAAACGACCTATTGAAGACTTGATTCCTTTCTTCTTGGGGGCTTTGTGAAGAGAGTCTTGGCTGCTGTTGGCACTGCCAAGCCCAAGGCTTTCAGGCTCGAGGGAGGCAGTTAAACTACTGTAAAACACGAAAGAGGGAAAATTGCTTGCTCTGGTGTAGCATCCACAAGGTACACAAGACTAAATTCCTTGATAAAAGTACAAAAGGAGGAACAAGTACACTTTGAATGTTATTTTCTCCTTTTTTTCCCATGTTTTTTCTTAAGTATATTAAAGTGTGATTTCCTCAGGCTTAGGGCCCTGAGCCTCCAAGTTTTCTCTAGAAAAGTTTCTTTTTTTCCCAAATATATTTTCCTTATTTTTCATGCAATATCAAACTAATCAATGAGCATAGGTTGGTTTATTAATTTATAAATTCTATAAATTAGCCCTTGACTCTTTACCTATTTCTTTCTTGCAGAGTTTGTTTTTTAGATCTTAAACATAATGACCTATGACAAGAAATTTAAATATAGCTAATAAAGTTTATGCTCTATTCTAGCCCATTGTTTTACTGGATTTTCCTCTAGCTATCTTTCTCTCTCTCAGTTTTGGAGACTAATTCATTGAATTTTAAATCACCTGTGAGATTTTGAAGTAACAAATCATATACCCTAGAGATCACTGTATATTTTTTCTTACAGTTCTCAGGTATTCTTTTAGGTACATGATAAGCTGAAATGACTTCCAAGCAAGTTGATCTAGGTTCCATTCCTGGTCAATGTATTTGACACTGTATTAATAGGATAGGTTCAATGATACTGTTATCCTTCTTTACAGCCGTTAATTTGACAATATTGTGATGAGTTATTTAACTTTATTCATCCAAATTAATCTGAGTTCATATTCTCTAAACTCCAAAAGCTACTGCTTTTCATACGTTACAATATATTTCACTCTTTTTTTTTGAGAGTAAAGTAAGTATAAATTTTGAATCTGGAGTAACTTTTTTCACATTAAAAATTAAAAATAAACAAAACAGGAAAAAGAAAGTCTGCTGGCACAGAAAGCTCTGTTTTCAAAAACATTTATTGTAAAACACATACTATTTAGAAGACAGATTCTTAAAGTATTAATCATTAAGTCATTATATTTGGTTATATCAATTAAGTGTTCAGAGATGCCGTAATTGATGACAGTGAAAGAACATACATTTAAGATGCAAATTGCATGCTTAGACTTATTTATGGCATTATTATAGAGATCTGCTTCAATTTTTTAGGCAGATGGAAAGGACAGTATGAAGAGTTGCTAGGACAAATGGGGTATTTCCCCATGTAAACTTTTCTTTTAATATTTTGGCAAATATGTTTTTGTTTTCTTCTCTAAGGAGGAGCTGTTATAGCTGGCACTTGCAGCACCAATAGGGTGATTTACACACCTGTCTGTTAAAAGTAACTGGGGTACAAGCATGGACTTTTCAGACCTTAATTATCCTTACACTAGAAGCCAAATTTATAGGCTTGTATTAGAATCCTTTAGTTTTTTGTAACTATTCTAATAAGTCCTTCCTGTAGTCTGACTCCATTTTAATAGGAAATATCCACTAAAAGTAGAAAAGCTCTTCTCATAAATATTGGCTAGTAACAAGACCATAAATATACAGTTAATTTTAAAACTGAAAATTTGATCTCAGAATGAAAATTTGGTTTTTTCACAAGTGACATTGTGGAGAGGGAGCAGAATTATAGCTTAAATCAAAAATTTTGTATAAATTTTTAAGTAGTCTGTTTGATAACACTGAAAGGAGGAATATTTTTGGAACGAGAACATACAATGTGCAGTGTGCTGGGAGAGTCATACCTTCGGGCATCATTGTGGTAGGAAGAAGGGAGGGTGTGAGTCATCCTGATGGCTCTAGGGGTAGGGGGAGGAGAAGTTTCACATTTAATTGTTGCTTTATCCTCCCGACCATCTTCTTCTACCACTGCAATCTAGAAGCAAAAACGATACATCAGATGAACTCTTTCTAAATTTCAACTGAAACTGATGAAAATGGAGAATCAATAAAGCAAGGCTATTTGAGTAATTCTAGTATAAAAGCAAAACAAGAAACTTGGGGCATATAGGTATTACATATATAAATTCCATTATTAAAGAGTATGAATTTCATAACTATTTAAAAATTAAGACACTCCAGTTAACACACACACACACACACACACACACACACAGAAATACACTCACTACATAAAAGTATTATTTAAGAGTAAGTAAACACCATAGATCAATATCCAGGGACTATGAAACAGCTATCTTGGAATCCATTTGAATATATCAGAATGTAAAAGCTATACAAAAATTATTGAACACATATTTGAGCTAATTCACTAAAAATATGCATAGTCAGGTTATCATAACATGGACATTTTTAAGTGGGAGATTTTTGAAGTGAGAAGTTGGCAAAATATAACTTTATCAGATAAAGTGTTTTAAATTAGGCTATTTAAATGTGTTCCCAGATGTTTAAAAAAAGACTTGCAGTTTATAAGAAAAAAGCTTTCTTTTTAAAGTGAGAGTAATAAAAGGTAAGAACAGAATTTCTGCAAATTTTTTCATTTCATTACCTCTCATGGGAAAATTGACAAAGGCATACAGAGCACCATAAGCAGATGGGATGGAAGGGATTTCTTTAAAGAATTTAGTTCAGAGTCCAGAACAATTCAGGATACCATAAATTTTGTCAGAGATAGATATATAGAACTGCAAGAGTTTTCAACAATCAACTTAATTGTACAATAAAGGTATTTTTAAAAACAATGCTGCATTTTTTCATAGCACCATTGTACATTAAAACATATATATATATAGAGAGAGAGAGACAGACAGACAGATTGTAGAAAGCATAGCTAAAAGATATATGGTTCTAGAAGTTCTGATGAAGAAATTTTTATAAAATGCTTCAGTTAGAAGAAATATAATTTTAAATCTTAGAAAAAACAATGTTCAGTTAGTAATCAGATCAAAGAAATGTACAGTACCTTTCTCCGATGTTTCCTTAGATCACTTGGCTGTGATTGGCAGTAATAAAAGCGACATAAAACAGAACCAATTAATGATTATCATTTGACCATGTCACAAGTTAAATAGTATCTATAATTTAACTCTTTTTTTTGTTTTCATTCCATTCTTTTCAAAATAAATGTCTTTTAACCGTTATAAAAGCATTCCTCCAGGGAGCTATTTTAGAGAGGAAACTTCCTAGATGGCATGTTGCAGGGGACAGGTCTTCATGATGGGATCATGTGTATATACATAAAACATGAGACATGAGACATGGACCTTAGGGAATATGAAGCACATATGGAGTGAGCTAGCCAGAAGTAAATATGAGACTATATCCTCCCGAGAAAATATGGATGGGAGTGAAAAAGATTATGTGTAAATGAAGATCCAATGCACATATCTGTAGTTTATAAACACTTCCTTTTGTCTCATCTACGCAGGGCTTTGGACCTTCTCGGGGCGGATATGTTGTTCCTACGTGATCTCAAACTTCCTGGCATCCTAACAAACTCCCCATTCCCAAATACCAAAAGCTCTGGCCTCAGTATATCATATTTCTGGGGCTGCTGTTTTCTTGTCAGTGCTCTTTTAGAGAATTTTTAAAAAATAGTTATTTATTTATGATCTTAGATAAAACTTATTCACTTAATATTTGTTAATTTTTCTTATGTAAGTAAAACATTTTACTAAACTATTCCATTATGCTTTACATTTTTGCTGCTATTGAAAAATGGGTTGATTTACCTCATTCAATATTCTAATTAGATATCACTAACATGTTATTTATGCCCATGGATTTGTGGTGAGGTAAAAGTAAATACAAATAGGCTTTATTATCAGGACAAATAATAATGTTTGCAAAACATATAAACATATACAATATGAATTAATACAATGTCTTTTCAATCTCTGTCCCTCTGTCCCTAAAATTTCAAATTTTGCTCTGAATATTCAAACATGAATTATATGCAACAAAATTATTTTTTTCTCCAATATTTTCTACAGGTAAAAGAAAACCTTCCTGTCTTTCACTATAACAATAATGAATTTGATGACAAAGTTTTGTTAGGTGATAAAGACTTCCTGGGTTTTAATTTTTGTTTTTCTGAGTCAGATATTAAACATTTTAAATATTTTTTTACCCTCAGGAAATGCTCTAAAAATCTGTTTTTTGTTTTTTTTTTTGAACTAGGTGTCTCTTATTTATTTATTTATTTATTTGGTTGCACCCGGTCTCTTAGTTGCAGCAGGCAGGCTCCTTAGTTGTGGGAGGCAGGCTCCCCAGTTGTGGCATGTGAACTCTTAGCTGTGATATGCATATGGGATCTAGTTCCCTGAGCAGGGATCGAACCTGGGGCCCCCTGCATTGGGAGCGTGGAGTCTTAACCACTGCACCACCAGGGAAGTCCCTCTAAATATCTTATAAGTACTCTAATTATAGTATAATAATGTTCATTTACCACTGATTTATTTATAACTAACTGCTCAAGAAAATGCATGAAAGCAGTGGCATCCTATTCATACATACACAAACATTATGTCTAAATGGCTATGAATATATTATTTTATTATTATAAAAATAATAACACTGCCAAGGGTTATAATGCTAATATATAATGAAAATATTTAAAAGGGCAGAATACTAGGTTGCAAAAATGTAAGGAAATAATAGCAATACAGAAATAACCAAAGTTTTCTTGATTTCAATGCCGACTAAATTATGCTCTGTGGGCCAATATTCTTACTGTAGCATTGATAATAAGTAGGTCATCAATTACATATGAATAAACTAAGCCAGAGACAATATCATTTTTAGTTAATAAAATCAGATGGACGGTTCCTAGATTTCTAAAATAAGCAGATCATAATGTAGATCAGTATATTGGGTTAGTTTATCTTAGTACATTGGCTAAAAGTTTGCGCTATATCTAGCTGGGATCAGCTCTGATTAGCTGGCCTTTGTTTGGACTTGCCATTGTCTGTGCTATCTACTTTAAAATATCTTTAATATCAAGTCTGGAAATAAGCAAAGAATAGGAAACTCAATGGCTTAAGGAGGTAAGTATTTCCTTAAAAAATTTTTTTTTCATCATTTCTCGTTTATACAGATTTACTTGCAAGTTCCATAATTGTAAAGAGTTTGGATATAGGAAATATTGCCTCACTATATAAACAGTTTTCTGTTTCAATTCTCAGTCGCAAAGTTAAAGAAAAAGATATCTAAACTGATAGACATAATAGAAATTTTATGAAGATAAAATTTTAAAACCTATTTACTTATAAGGTAGTTTTCCCCTCGGGGTGAGAGTATCATATATATACATACACACATACATATGCACATATGTGTGCATTTATATAAATTAATTCTAATGAAAATAATTTTTACAGGTTTTTTTTTGCCACAATACACATTATTGCAACATATTTATTTAAAGATACCATTTAGAGATTGAGTTAAACTTCTTTGTTCAGATATTATACACATCCATATACACAGAGATGCAGGCATTGTGACACTTTTTATAGAAGTTTCACAGCCTTCTGACCAAAAACACTATATACACTTAATATTCTTCTGTTGTATTATTAATTTCTCCTCCATTTGTTACATTTGTGCTAGATTTTTGCAGTATACAAACTATTATTTGACCTATTTGCATTTTACTTAATCTCTATCCCCAAACTTTTACTTTTAATTGGAATTTTATTGTTTTAATAACATAGTTTTAATATTCATTACAAAACAGAATTTTACCTCCATAAAGAGTTCAGAATATTTAAATCTTCATTATTGTTGTCATTTCAACATATTCCCAGGTAATCACAGAAAAAAAAAAAAAAGAACAGTATATGCTTTTGAGTTAGCAAATCTGAAAAAAAATCCAGCTCCTCTTTACTAGCTGTGTTGAACAAGGACAATTTACCCATACTCTCAACATTTCAGTTACTTTCGCTCGAGATAATAACATTTTCAAATGTTATCACGAGAATCAAGTGACTAAACATCATGACATTCAGTAGTCATTCCACCTAACATTATTTTTAGCAAGGAGTACTTTGATTTTTTTCTCTCTTATGTTAAGGGTACTTCCTAATTTAGGTTTCCAACTTCTAATCCCAAAAGAAGATACATGAAATAAAGAATTAAAGAATAAAGAAGGGTGAAAATGTTGACATGAATTATAAAACTCAATTGGGAAATTGCTGCTATTGTTGATGGTTCTTCTTTTAAAATTATATTATGTACATTATAAAATTATAATATTCTATGTTGGTGTATTGAAGCGATTATAATAAATAATTTTTGAAACTTATTGTGTTAAAAATAACCCACCCAGTCTCAATCATCAAGGTATCATCAGTAAAAACGAATTTAATGGTTTAAGTCATTCAGATTTCTGATGTGATATTTAGATTTCTGCTCTTCCATTTACTTATTATGTGACCTTGGGAAAGTTACACCTGTGTAGGCTTCGTTTCCTCATTTCATAGTGGGATTAATATTTGTATCTACCACATAGGTTTGTTGAGAAAAAAAATAAAACACACAGAAAGACTTTAGACTAGAATAGATTTCAGCTAATGCATCAGTAATTCTAATGGAAGCAAAGGTTCTCTGGACACATCATACCAGTGTCATGACTCCCATCCGATCCATTTCCCTGGCAGGACTTCGAGGGGTGAGCTTTGGTGTTGAGTGTCCACTGGGGGGAGATGAACTGGCCAGCGAAGAAGCTGTAACCGAGGCAGTGATGGAGGTACCTGGGTGGACCCTTGCTAAATTCAGGCCTTCCAGACTCACACTAGCCACTCTATTCTCAATTTCTTCAGCACGTAACTCTGTAGATTCTTTTTCTTCCTGAATTAGTCTGAAAGATACAGTTTAATTTTGATACATTTTATGCTGTTATAATGTTAATCGGAATCCACTAAATAAATAAATAAATAACTCTGTGAACACTTTATATCAAATCTAATATTTTCTTTTTTCTCTAGGCAATATAACTTTCAATAAATTCCAGAGACTTCCTGGCTGAAAATTAGAAAATCTTTCTTTTCAAATGATACATAATTCCTCCCAACTTTCATTTTGACCCCATTTCTATACTACCACCTGTTAAAACTCTTTTAAAACCTTGAGTGCCTATTTAACTTCTGCCACTAATCCTAACCTTACATTTGTACTCAGGAATGAATATATGAGACTTTTAGAAACCCAAATCTCAACAAAGTCATTGAGTCTTACCTCCTATCCAATGTAAAAGTATAACTGATAGAATCCTCAATAAATGGTCATTCATAATTATAATTTGGCCAAATAAAACCCTGACTTAGCCAAGTTGCCTTTACATAAGCACCAAGCAATTTAATAATGTAGATATGAGAGATAGATAGTTAAAATTAAAAAAAAAAAATACTGCTGCTATAAATGCTTTTGAGAAGATAAAACACTATTACTCTTTCTTTAAATAGGGAGAAGCTTCAAGAATATGTATACATTATTTATCACAAAGACACAAAGAATAAAGAACTTTAGCTGGGTTGCTTCAAGATCCTATTTAAGTTGAATCTATACACATTTTGCATATTGATATAATAAAACTGTTTACCAGTATAGTTTGTTTGAAAAATGGAGTAAGAAACCACCTCTCCTGAGATATTTTCCTCTTAACTACAAATGGCTTATTGTGATTTCCTATGATATAACCTTTAACTTCAAGGTTATGATCACTGCAAAGTTTTCTTTTTACGTATTTACTTTGGAAAAGTTTGGCAGTTTCTTACAAAACTAAACATACTCTTACTGTATAAGCCAGTAACTGTGTTCCTTCATATTTACCCAAAGGATTTGAAAGCTTATGTCCACACAAAACCCTGCACACAGATGTTTAGAACAACTTTATCCATAATTGTCCAAACTTGGAAACAATGAAGATATCCTTCAGTAGGTGAATGGATAAATAAACTGGTACATATATACAGTGGAACAATATTCAGTGCTAAAATGTAATGAGCTATCAAGCCATGAAAAGACATGGAGGAACAATAAGTGCATGTGACTAAACGAAATAAACCAATCTGAAGAGGCTACGTATTGTATGATTCCAAATATATGACACTCTGGAAAAGGCAACTATGGAGACAGTAAAAAGATCAGTGTTTTCCGGGGGTTGGGTCGGGGAGAGGGATGAATAGGCAGAGCACAGCGAATTCTGGGGACAGTGAAAATACTATGTCTGTACGATATCATAATGATGGATACACATTATTATACATTTTCCAAACAACTAAGAGTGAACCATAATGTAAACTATGTATTTGAATGATATAGTGTGCCAATGTAAGTTCATCAGTTGTAACAAATGTACCACTCTGGTTAAGGATGTTGATAATGGGGGAGGCTATGCATGTGTGGGGCTGGGGGTATATGGGAAATCATTGTACTTTTCCCTCGATTTTGCTGTGAATCTTAAACTTCTCTAAAAAATAAATCAATACAAATACTGAGGCAAATTTACTCTTAATTTTAATTTTTCACTTACACAAAGAATATGAATTCTGTTACTCTGAAGTTTCTGTTCACGGTGCATTTTATTTTTAACATCTTTATTGGAGTATAATTGCTTTACAATGTTGTGTTAGTTTCTGCTCTATAACAAAGTGAATTCATGGTGCATTTTAACTTCACCCAAAGATCAGAATCCCAAAGGAAGGTTTAATCAAGTAACACAGTACAACATGATTAATGTTCAAGCACATTCCAATGGAAAAACAGCCTCCTCTTCAAAAGAAAAAGAAAATTTTGTACTTTAAAATGATTGGTGGTAAATGATTCCAGAAAAACCTTCTGGTGAGAGGCAATATGGTTCTGCTATACAAAAAATTGTAGTTTTAAACTCTAGGTATTCTATTAATTGTAAAGGAGAGTAAAACTTAGAGGAACTAGTTGAGTAAGAGATAGATTGAAGTTTAATCAAACAAAAAATCCAATGCTACCCAGATTTTCAGTTTATTTGGAAAACTCATCAAAGATTTCACCTTTACCTCATTCTTTTATATGGCTCTAATATCATCATTAATCTGTATATTTTTCACATATGTTTCTTACAAAAGCTGTCCTAATTTTATTCCGGGAATTTGTGAAAATGCACATTCTTATTCAGTAGGTGTGAAGTGAGGTCTGAGATGCTGCAGTTCTAATAAGCTTTACTGGTGATGCCAATGTTTGTGATCTGATGATCACATTTTTAGAATCAAGGTCTTCTAATCACTTAAGACCATCAAAAATCATTGAACTCACCTGATTTCTTTGTTGATAGCATCCAATTGTTCCTGAAGCATCATGGCTAGGGTCTGGGCATCAGAATGACCACTTGGCGAGAGAAGATCCATTGAGCTAAAAATCGTTTCTCTATCATCATCATCAATGTCAGACATTTCTGTGTCACTTTCAAAAGGGTGGCTGCTTAGCACTCCAATTTGTTGAGTTCTGTTCCATTCATGATCCCCAAGAGATTTCACCTAGATGGTAAAGGAACAATCACAGTATTTATCATGCTGCTCATTTTCAAAGCACTATTCTGAAAATAAAAACTAAAAACATACATGCTTTTATAGCTTACTTGGCAAAAGTAGAACTGATTATTAATATTTTAATTTATCATTTCAATAAAATAGTTCCTTGATACTTAAATAATGGTAGGTACTAATTTTCAGCATAAATATCAATATTTTAATAGGAATAAAAATGATAAACTTCTGCATGATTTTTAGTTCAACCCCAATTCAAGGCAGCAATTACTTTAAAGCATCTATCTTTGCAACATTTTAACTTGTTTTCAAATATAACAATCTCTATTCACTTGTACTTCAGCATTTGCATCTCATACTAATTAGGCTGAGGGTACGAATATTACCACACAATAAATTACACAAGAATTCTCTCCCCAACATTCTAAGAAAGTATTAAAAAAAGTATTGCACAGAGTTTTAATTTCATCTCCAGTGCTCTGGTCACTTAAATGCCTCACTGATTTTTTTAAACCCAAGGCATACTACAATAATTTACATGACTAAGTTTTTAAAATGAATATAATAAATCCTCCATGTGAACAAACGTCTTGAGTAACCAACAGACCAGTGCTTTTCAAGCTGTGATCTGAAGGTAGGAGATGGTTGAAAGTAAGAGAGCAGTCCTAGATTTTCTGCTTTCTAAAAAATTGTTTTTCATTTTTGTGACGGTGTAAAATGACTTTTGGGGGGACCACAAGATACTGCCCTGAGTACTTCAGATTTGAGGACCTGAATAAGTACTTGTGTTACAAATTGTTTTGGTACCAAGTAGCACTAATTTATTTACCACATAAAACTGAGAAAAGAACTGAGATGGATTTATTTATTCTTCATTTGTTCATTTATTTATTTATCCATTCATTAGATATTGAATGCCTACTATGAGGGACTAACTTATACATGACATGTAGTTGCCAGCTAAAAAATCAAAGGATGTCAAGAGCCTTGTATAAATAAGGACAAGTAGGTTATATAGTATTTTGGACACATAAAAGAGGTTGAGGAAAACAAACTATACTTAGGGCACACAGGAACTATATATTACTTCTCTATAAAATGCAACTGTATACTTACTCAACATATACAGCCTACAGATTTTAAGTTATTGACTGAATGAAAGGCTGGCACTGCAGCTTACCATGAACAGCCTTCTATAAACACTTTCAATAGTCTGTGTACATTTTCCTCAAAGTGTTATTAAAACAGTAATTATTATTAAAATATGTAATTTTAATTAACGATATGAGTGCCATTGCTTAAATGCCCAAGCAAACCAAAAGCCCATTTGTTTGGCAATATGGCATAATAGATAAAAGTGTGGAATTTGAAATCACACGAATACAGGCTCAAGTTTTGACTCTATCACTTTGATGGCTGTGTAAGTTTCAACACTTAAAATTTCTCAGCTTCAATATTTTCACATCTGAAATTAGTATAAAATAGTACTCAATTTACAAGGTTATGTGGATAAATACTTGGGACATACTTGGTTCAACTTTTGGTACGTAGTAGGGGTTATATGTTAGTTATAGTTTAAAAAAATATGTTATATATCACACCTGAAACTAATAAAAATGAATTATCCCAGTATTAAAATACTATCCAAAGTGGAAGAGTGCATTTACTTAAACCATCAAAGACTTGAAATAAAAAGTTTAACCTTTGGCTCATCTCTCCTCACACCCATGCGGCCTCTCCTTGGTCTTCTTATTACTTTAGTTGTTCTGTAATCAGACTGGCTGTCCACTAGGGATCCAACAGAATACCGCAGCTCAGCTGAGGTGTCTAGATGAGTTCTGGAAACAAGGAAAACATAAAATATGCTCAATCTCAAAAATTAAACTTACCAGCAAATCACTATCCACTGCTTAATTGGCAGTAAAGCACAAATCCTCAAAGAGAAAAAACTTCAAGGAAGAAAACAAGTGTTGAAGTGTTGTAACTCTCAGAGGTCTCTTCGGAGGCTTATGTCAGAAACCCCAGTCTCAGTTTCATTCTGAAGGTCAAGTTCATTTTCTCTTTTTAGAATATTAAAAAACCTTTCTGTTTATTAATCACTATTTTCAAAAGCAGTAGTCCAATGGAACACGTTAAGATTGACAACCGAAATCCATTGGCTTACGTTCCAACAACTCTTAGTTTGAGCTATTTAGTGGATATCCCAGTACATGCTATTTATCACTGTATTTGTTTTAAATATTCCTCATTAATCTAAGAGAAAAATGTGTAAACTTTTGGGTCACAGAATTATCTATTTTCCAATGTTTTATTTTTCAATTTAGGAAATCAACAAAATACTTAAAATCTGATTGGCCCAAGGTTAATAATCTTATTTTTTAATAAAATCGGATATTCCACCAGAAGAGTTTTTCAGCTTTTGATAAGACATTGTTCCAAAAAGATTAAGAAAAATCTTTTAATAAGCACATTTAATTCTGATATCTGCTTAGAGACAAAACAGTTAGAAAATTCTAATTGGAAAATATCGTCACACTGGTTTTCAAAAAACATGATAATAAAGTACACTGTAATCAAAGTGCACTAAAGGTTTCTCCAAGTATATTTATCTATATAGAGATTTACAGCAAATTCAGTTTACTGCTATGATAATGATGATAATTACAAATGCAACACGCTGTCCTATAAAATGATCCATCATCATTAGGAAATATGCTTAAAGCCGTGTTTTCTCTTGAACTTGGGGCTCCTGCTGATCTACTATGCTTTCACCCTTAGCTCTCTTTGTGAACAAAGACAAACATCCCCAAATATTCGGCAAGATTATAAAAGGTTAGGTGAGGTCTGGGTTTTTGAAAAAGTAGAAGACACTGACCTAACTGATGCATGTCTTTGTTTTGCCAAATTGGACATTAAAGCAAATGAACTAAAGAATCATCCCCCAAATAGATGACAGCTATTGTTTTTATAGCAGTGAACTTGAGACTTAATCAAGCAAAATGGCTTTATTATGAATTAGTCATATATTAAAAACTAACCAACCAGGCCATAGTCATTAAATGGCACAACTCTCAGTCTTTATTTATAGCAGAGGGTATAAGTTTCATGAAGACAAAGTTCAGATTTTAGTCACTATTGTATGCTCAAGGAGGTATTCCTAGAATACAAGAAGAACTTAATAAATATCTGGTAAGACAATGAATGGATGCAATTGATTATAATACAGTCCTAACTGTCTAGGTCAGAACATCCTAGGGACCTTTAGTCTGTGGCTGCTTAGGGTAATGTCTCTGTGGGTATCAGAGTAGAATTTCTAAAATTTTAACACATCATCCTAGGAGTATTGTTTTCTTGTTGTTTTATCTCCCAACTCCAAGTCATTTATAAAAACATGAAACAAAACACAGATCTGGTCTCATCAAAGCCCTGCTCAAAATTCTTCAGTGTCCTTACAAGGTTCTCTACCTGGGTCCCTCCTACTTTCCAGCTTCACTGCAAGTTACTCACTGTCTTCTCTCTTCGTCTAGCTGTGCTGTCTGTCATTTTCTTCAAACTTATACTTTCTTTTGCTTCGAGCCTTTGAACATGCTATTCTTTCTGCCTGAAATCGTCTCTTCAAACATTTATGTGGTTACTATTCTTAAGGTCTCAGCTTAAAAGTCCCATCCTCATATACTATTCTAGCTCCTGGTATTCCTTCTATTATAACAATCCTCAAATTCATATTCCTGCATTTTCCATCTGGAACATGTATTCTTCACTACCATCACCACTGTATCTCCAATGTCACAGTGTCTCACAAGTAGAAAGTACTTAATTGATCTTGAAAGAACAAAGACCTGAACCAACACCAATTGTAGAAGAGCCATTGCTTATACTTCATCTAAAGCAGTTACTCCTCACCTCTCTCTTTTTATTCAACTCTGTGATCTGTCAGAGGCAGTATATCCATATATTTCAGTTTTAAAATTATTCTTGGTGTACAATATTTTGAGAGGCACTTGCAGATGTAAGTTACAATACAGTCACTGGTTCCTTTAAACAAGGAACCAGGTAGTTTTCCCTCCTGAATCTCCTGTGACTCTTGAATATAATCTCACAAAGGAGCTTCAGTAGATAAATCAAGTACGAATTTTCTTAGAGAAAACCTGTTACCCATTTCTCTGCTTCCTGGGATGTCCTTCATTGTCCTTTTCAATTATCCAGATCCTACCCTCTCCCCTGAGTTGAGCCAAATCAGGCTTTCTCGGCCACTCTGGAACTCATTTTACTTTCTTCTCAGATGAGATTCTAGTAGAGGATATTAGTCACTGATAATCACTTTAGCTCAACTCTTCTTACCTCCCCACCTGTAAGATCAAAAACTAGTAGATGAAGTTCTCATGCACTTTCTGTTTTCTTTATTGTTTTTTTTTCAATTATGTGCACTCAGAAATATGAATGTTCAAGAAATAATTGCTGTTTAATAAATATTCAGTTATCTCATTATAAATTAGCTATCTTAATAATTCCTATAATACTTTATATTTGTGAGTTGATTTACTGTTTACAAAACACTATTCTCACTTGTCTCATTTACCTGCAAAGTAATCTTGTGAGATAGTCAATAAAATATTATTTTATAAAAAATATTTTTATATAATTCATGTAAATACACATATATATTTTATAAAAATTATTTTATATAATTATGTAAATATACATATATATATATTTGAACTTATTAAGGAAAAATGGGTTTTCCAAAATCAAACTGCTAGTTATTGTATGTTTAAGACCTAGGAATGTCAATTTTCTTATTTTTGGTCTAGTGTTGTTTCTATTACAATCCATTGTATCAAAGAATAGTTGCTCTGTATGTAGTTCCCAAGTTTCCCTGATGATCCTTCATTGTGGATAAATGTCACATTGTTAGTCTGCCATGATGACTCACTAAGGTGATGAACTTTTAGACAATACTTCTAGAACTCTGTATTTCTGAGACTGAAGGTCAAAAAGACAATGAAATGGCCATTTGGTCTTATTAAAATATGTTTCATTTGTTGACTGAATAATGCTAGTTCTATGTATTTACTCTGTTGGTATTTTATCAGCTCTTTCTTTCTCCTTTACCATCATCATCATCATCACCACCATGTATATCACTTAATTAATAGCCTCAGATATATAAACTGTAATAAAACATTAGAAAAATAAACATTATTTTCAAAATTAAAGACCTACATATTTAAAAGTTCCTTGGGTGTATTTATGCCTGCAGAACTGTGTTTCTTTTACTAAACTGAATTCAAAATACTGAATTTTGTTCTTATTAATACTCACATTGAAGAGAATGTAAGCCCCTTAGGATTTTTTTTAATTTGGATTTTTCACCTGAATGTCCAAAAAATGCTTTACTAGATATTCATTTATTCAACAATATCTATTGAGAGTACACTATATACAAGGTTTCTTTTTTTAGGTGCTGAGATTATAGTACTCAAAACAGACAAAATATCCAACCTTTGTGGAGCTAACATTCTTAGGATAAGCATAAGACCAAGAAAAATGGACTTTTAGAAGTCTGTGGTGGCCAAAAGTTTCAAATAGCTGATACTGCGTTGTATAACAAATAAATGCTCAAATGGGTGAATCCCTCTATGGTTTTTTATCAACTTTAAATAAAAGGCTCTAAGCACAAAGGAAAATTATATGTGAATTACTGAGCTCGATCTGTCTATCTAGAGAGTAAACAAGCATCTCTTTGCTTTTTTTTTTTTTCTAAGATTAGGTATTGAGTCAAAGTAGATGAGTACAAACAAGTTTACTTGAAGTTTTTTTTTAAAACACATTTAATTTCTCCTTCCCTCTTTATTGTAATTAGTTTAACAAAATAGTCAGATACTAAGTGATCATACCAATGATGTTTCTTCAGCAACATTAAACATTGAAAACATTTCTGCATGTAGAGAAAATGACTCTTCCTGGAAAGAGATGTAATCTCTGTATATATGGTTCCACTTCTTCATTTACAATTTATAATATATAAGAAGACATAGTTCTATATATATTAAATACAGAATACAAAAGGTAATAATTTATATTTTTATTGCATACTTAAGGGAAGAATTTCTAAATTAGAGAATTATTTTTGAGTGTAGAAACTGTAAATCAGTAAGGGATCAAAACAGGGCAATGCCTGCTGAGAAACAGGAGGTATTTATTTTACTTGAGGAGATATGAAACCATAAGGAAATTCATATTGATTATTGGTGAAAAATCTTTTTATTTAATGTTACCTTGATATTGTGGGTTCAATTAAAGAGCCAGTTCTCATTTTCAACTGGTCAAGTTCAGATCTCAGCTTTTCAATTTCTTCTGCTAATCTTTCCTAAAAATCAAAGAGGCATTACTCAGATGATATGCATATGCCAATAGTACCAACACTCAACTATGATAAACCAAACAACCAAGCTTAATGACTTTTAAAAATGGAAAAAATGATTAACATATTTTTATTACATATTGTTAGACATGACAGCAAAAAAATGCCTGATTTTCTCCTTGAAATGAAAATATGACAGCAGAAATCAATAAAATTTTATCTACATTCCCTAACATAATGCTAAGTTTTTCTAAACGTATGGGAAAACTAAGGTCATGACCAGCTATGTATACATCACTTCAAAATCTGAGTAGAAAGTATAGCAGTTTAAAAAAATAAAGAAAAGGTCTACAGTAAGTAAAGGATTTCTACCATCCTATAATGGTCGAAGGACACATGGGTGAAAGAGAAGGAAGATTAAATTAAAAGGATGAGAAAAAAATTATCACTTGATATGAGTTAAAATTATTAGCTCGATATTGGTACAATAATTTATGCATCTGATAATTTTCTCAGATTGGCATTAACAGTTTCAGTCTGCAAATTTATGAAGATGAGGGTGATCTTATAGCCCTTAATTAAATACTCATGTAAGGACTTAATTTTGTTTTTGTGATTATAAATTTTATAACATTATAAATGTGTCCTTCCAGATTTTCTATTGCTGTTATTTTTCTCCCTCCATGTGGCCAATGCTGGACATTTTACTGGACTCATACTTCTTTTCTCACCACAATTTTTTGTCAGTGTGGTCTTTGCAATGTTTCTCTTACCTGCTCTTTTAAAAATTCTTTCTACCACCATCCTACATTACACACGTTTTTACCTTTTTCCTGAATTATTTTACCAGCTTCCACGATGTATTGCTACGTTCAATCTCTTTCCCACACATTCCTCTGCTAGATGTATCATTTTAAAAAACACGTTTGATCAAATAAAATCTTTGTTTATAATTATTTGATAGTTTCTTATTGTATTTATTAATTCATTTATTCATTATTTCCACAAATATGCACTGACCACCTCTTGTGTGCTAGGCCCTAAGATATAGTAGTGAACTAACAAATTTCTTGCCCTCATGTAATTTACAATCTAGTAGAAAAGACAATAAACAATTTGGATTTATAGGATGTTGGTAGGAAGGAGAAAATAGGAGAATAATGGAAGGGCTCTCCAATAAAGTGATATTTTAGCAAAGACCTAGAGAAAGGGAGGGAGTTAAAATATACATTAAGAAAAGGAATGGCAGATAGAAGAAATGGCAGGTGCAAATGCCTCTTAGGGGGACTATTTTGGTGAGGGAGAGGATAAGGTGGCCATTGTGACTGGATTGGAGAGATTAAGGAGAGAGACAAATGGGAATGGATTTAGAAAATCATACTTACAGGGTTTGGTAAGGGTAGACCTGAAAGCCTTGCAAACCACTTTTAAAGTGTTTGACTTTTACTCTGAGTGAGATAGGAAATGATTGGGGGATTTCTGAGCAGAGAAGTGACCTGATCATTCTGATGGCTGTGAAATGGACTGATGAATGGGATTAGGAAGTAGAGAAGATATAAAATTATTATGTTCTTCCAAAAACGGGCAAAAGAATTATGGCTTGGACAACAATGGTGTTAGAAAGAGAATGGCAAGGATATTGGTTGTATTTTGAAGATAGAATTAAGAGAATTTGCTATTGGACTGGCTATGGGGTGTGTGATAAAGAAAGAGGTCAAGAACAGCTCCAAAGTTTTTAGCCTGTGTAGTTAAGAGAAAGAAGTTGTGATTTACTGACAAGACTGCTGCTGGTGGTGATTAGGTTAGGTGGTGGTGGTGTTTGGGGGGTTGTGGAATTACTTGTTAAGACTGAGATGACCATGTGTCCAAATAGAGATACTGGGTTGACTCTTGAATATATGTACTCCCTCAGGGAAGAGGAAGTATAGTAGGTGATCTAAATTTGCAAATTCTCAATTTACAGATCGTATTTAAATCCATGAACTCACCAGGGACCGAACATAGAGAAGAAATCCAAGGACAGTCCTAGGAACTTCAAATTTTAGAGATCAAAATAATGAAGAGAAACATGAAAAGAAGAGGTTGAGTATATGAAGGATATTTACTAATAATGGACTGTGAGTTAAAGATAATCGAGTGAAAATTTGAGGAGTTACAGGAGATGTGGTTAGATGAGGAAACGTGCTCAGCTGTACGGAATGATATTCAGAAATGAGGTATGAGCTGGGATTTGCTGCCTCTAGTGATTGACATGAACAGGAATGCAAAGCATGGAATGATTAGTACTGTGGGTTGCCTGGGCAGACTTTTGGAGCTACAGGCTTGGGTAGGAGGTTGGGGAGTGGGTTCTGGGGATCTTGCCAGAAGCACACAGAGCTTTGGATAACATAACATTCCACAACAGGATTAAGTCCCGAATTCACAATCTGTTTACACCCTAGTTCTTTAAACACATACCAGTCACAGCAAACTTCTGGTGATACAGCAAACTTCTGGTGATTCGGCAAATCAACCATCTTTGTTTTCTCTGGGCTATTGCATAGTTATCGTCTTCTTCCCTACCCTTCTTTATTTGTTAAGATCAAATGTGCCTTCAAGAGCCTGATGAAACGTTATCTTCTTCATTGTAGACTTTCTGAACTACTTCAGAAAGAATTAGATGCTATCTTCTAGGCACCATATTGTATTGCTCTAATACACCTGTCTTTCGGGGTTTAAGGGTGTGTACATCCTGACTGTGGGACTAAATAGTTATTTTTTAAATTAACATCATAATATGTGGTATTCAATACAGTTAAATGTACAATTGTTCTCTCTTATCTTTATTCTCTCATCTTTTCCAATACCTTCCAAATGACATACTGTTGCCAGATCTCCTTCCCTTCCCTCCTTCCTTCCCTCCCTTCCTCCCTCTCTTCCTCCCTTCCTTCCTTCCTTCTATTACTCCCTCTCTCTCTCCTTTCTCTGTTTCCATTCCTTCCATCTTTTGTTTAATATACATCTATAAGTCATTTCTTAAGCTGGTGATTTTATATTATTTCATTTACCGATGCTGAACAAAATGAAATAAGACAAAATTGCTAACAAGAATTTTACATGTTAAGGAAGGAGGAAAACACATTAACAATTACAGTTTTTAACATTTTATAATCTGGTCCTTATCTGCCTAGTCTATCACATACCCTACAATAAGAATAACTGATTCCAGCCAAACTGTTATGTCCATTATTATTTAAGATATCAAACTCACTACTCACCTCCTCCCCACTCTAAGCACTTGCAATCATGGCACAGGCACTGTATTTGAAAGTTTTGCAAAACAGTCCTACCTTTCCTTAAAGCATTCTGAAGCCTTCTTTATAGCAGCAATGTATATTGATCTCTCCTACCTATAGTTCTTACTGTCTTTCATTCATTTGACACTTGGCATCTGTGACTCTACAACTCATTGCTTTGTGTTTTCTCTCCTCAATTAGACTTTTCAGGTACTTTAGAACTAAGGTCATGTTTGCAAATATAACAGCACAATTTTATGCACAGTAGGTATTTAATACATTTCTGCTAAAATAGTATCTCAAACTAGACACAAATCAGTGCATACATTTTTATCCCATTTATATAAAGCATGAAAAAAGTCAAAACCATTTTTTTTCTGTTAGAAGTCAAGATAGTGATTATCCTTTAGGATAAGAGTAGTGATTATATGCTAACTAAGTGGGGCTTCCAGGATGTTGATTTTCAGTGTGTTTAGTTTGTAAAAATTCATCAAGCTCTCCCTATATATGTATACTTTTCTGTATGTATAATATAAAAGTAAAAATATTTTTAAAAGATAACATCCTAAAATTATTTATTATCAAATTTATTTTATAACAAAATATTCACCAATGCGAAATAGAAAAGTGGGCAAAATGTAAGCTTCCATAATACCTTATCATGTAAAGATTCTTCCAGATTCTTTCTGAAAGTTTCTGATTCTTGAATTAAGACATTCTACAGAAAAGAAAAAAAACAGATAAATAATAAAACAGAAAATAATTAAATGTGTAGGTTAATTTTTTATCACTCAAGAATCTTCTTTGATTCCTTCCTTGGTGCATCTATTTTTTGGTTTCCATGGAAACCAAGTTTCAATGGAATCTTTAAACAAGACACCTTAACATTTTTAGAAATACATAATTTAAATAGGAAATGTCATTTTGTAACACTTGGATTGACAAATAAGATAAACATTAACTTTTAAGCTATTTCTGACTGCCTCTTCCCAGTCTTTTTAAAATCTGAAATAATTAGGTTACTTTTCAAATGAGAAAAAGTGAATAAAAAGCAAAATATTAGCCAAAGCTATCATAGAGAAGAATTCAGGTAAACTCATTTTTATTACCCGAAGAAAGAAGAAATTGTAAGATCAAATTTTTTTAAAAGTTCATTTTCTGGATCTTTATTTCAAATACAGAATTAACAATTTCTAATAATGTTTAAATTATTAGATAAATAAAAATGAAATATTAGCTTTTTAAAAAACTAATGTTACATATCATGATGTGGAAATAACTTGCATCATAGATTTGAGAAAAATCCTTGCCATAAAAGTATTACTGTTGTAAAAGCTTTATGCTTTTCTTATAGTATTACAAAGCATGATTTAAAATAATGTATTCTTTTCAAATTTATAGAGTTAAATTAAAATAAGAGTGTGGTTATTCGCATGCATTTGGTGCTGAATGGGAAGAAGGCATGCCTTATGACTTCTTAATGGGTATATTAATCAAACTACTTTAACATTTCATTGAAACATTTTTCCTGTTTTGGTTTATTGTATGGAGCAGGGGAAAATGTCTAGCTTAAGTAGCGATTGGCATTCAATCTAAATTTCCAAAATGATTTCTACGCCTAGGTTTTAGTCCCTACCTTTTTTTATACTCTGAAATTGGCAACCAGCTCACTAACTCTTGCTGGTCTGGTAGTCACCAACTACTAATCGGACATATTAACTGTGAATGAAATTGTAGATTGTACGAAACACTTTTTTGGAAACAATGCAGCTGAAAGTTTTGCATTTCTAAACTCTGTGGTGGGACTGACACTAGTGCTGTTGGTGATATAAACTCACTCACATTTTGGCTTTTAGACTAGCAGTAGATTCAGTTACTTGAAACATTTGTATGGTTCAAAACAAGCCTCCCCACACACTCCAAAATACTAATTTTTGTCTTACTCTTCTTTTTTTTTTTTTTTTTTTTTAAGTGTAAAGGGTTTTTTTTAATTAATTAATTAATTAATTAATTAATTAATAATTTTTACTCTTCTTTTTTGCATACCACGTGAAAGACAAATGAAATATTTTCATCTCAAAAGTGCAACACGTTTTAATACCTTTGTCTATTATGATCATGCTAATATGTAAGATTTATATAACATGTAACATTTTTTATTCATTTAAAAATTGATCTTACATGTTTTTACAGAAACTATTTGTTCACTTTTAAGAATATATCAGGCTTTTTTTTAAATTAAGGAAAGTAAATGGATCATCTGAACAATGCAATGATTGTAGCAGAGTGTAAAACAAACATGATCATAAGAACATAGCTAATAATCATGTGATTCTACTGGTCCTTTTACCTTCTCTTCTAGAGCAGCCATTCGTTCCTTTAAGTGTAGCTGTAAGCGTTCATTGGATTCAGTCAGAAGTCTATCCACAGTATCGGATAATCTTTTGTTATGCTCCTCATTCATTTTCTCTCTTTGCCTAGCCTTACATTCAAAATATAAATAAATAAATTTAACATAAAAATCACTTAAAAATATTTGGGTTTGTTTTTGTATTTTTTCTAGTTTTAAAACTGGATTTAATTTTATGTCTGTTTTGATTAAATTGGCAGAAACTTTTTTAATGCACAGGGCATATTCATATGATTTTAAATATAACCCATAATTGAGAAAGACATTCAGTTCTTATATGTAGAATATAAATCCGTAAACTGATGCTTGAGAGGGATGGTCTTAAAATACATACTCTTTGAAGTTCTTGATTTTTCTCTTCAAGTTGACCTTCTAGATGCCTCATACGTTCTTCAATGTTTCCATGTCTTTCTTCAGCCTGTTAAGAAATATGAAGAATGCACCTGACATGTAAGATATGGTTAACACTTTTCCTCTAAATAAACTGAAATAAAATGTAAAGCAAGCTACTACCAACTGCAAATGTAGTTTTCAAAAAATAAACTTATTTTAAACAGGCAGCTGAACAGCATTGCTTGAAATGTGTCAGCTACAAAGGCCTGTTACATCCAAGCATCAGCAAAACATTGGAGTTATTTATGAGCAATGAAATCAGCCAAATGTAACATGCAGACTGTGCATGGTTTGAACACAAACCTGCCATTGTCCAATCTTAAGCTCCTGAAGCACTGAACTGCACAGATGGTCGATTATCAATAAATAAAAGTAACATAATTTTTACAAATGAAAAGAAAAACTTAGATGAATTCTATTTAGCAATAGAAAGTAAAGTCCAGTAGGACTACCTTCCTACGTATGGAGATCATTTCTTGTAGTTTAGCTTCCATAACATATTGATAATCATCAGATGAGGTAGAAGAGGTTGGATCAGACTAACGAGTCAAGGAAAAGGAGAGGGACAAAATTGAAAAATCAGAACTAAAGGCACTGACACTGAACAGAACATAGCACAGAATGCTTAAAAGAAAAATGTGACAGCAAATTTAATACTTTAATAGAATTTTATGTGGAAAGAACTACACTGATATCTGGTGAACATGATGAAGTTGATGGTTATAAGTGAAAAATAATGATATGCTCAAATAAAAAGCTACCAACCTAAGGTATGGAAGGTTAGTGATGGCTGACAATGAAAGACCACTACAGAATGAATTAAAGCAACTCTGAAAGAATCATGTAATAATTGGAATTATGGGAAACCAAACACTAGAATATGTCTCTGATAGATTGTTAAAAGTTTTATATTTTGGTTTGTTTGTTTGTTTATCATATTACTTAAAAATAACGGAAACAAAGTACCTCAATATTGAGGAGTAGGCCAAGGCAATGACTCAGGTGAAATAAATTTAGAACAAAATTTATTATAAACCCAGCTCTGTAGAAATCAGAGAAAAAGCTAAGCCACGGGGTTAATTATTATGAGTATTCTCCAATTCAACCAGGATTGAGTTTCCTCAGCAGCACTGGCAAACTTGCAAAATGACTTCTGGTCTCTGAATATACACTATGGCTGTAGGTGTAGAACCTCAGCACCTATTCTTAGACATAGCCTTAATTCGACATTTTAAATGAAAATGATTAAAAGTCCTCAAATAAAGTGACAATAATGCTGTGAGGACAAGAAACTTATTGTAAATTCTCCTGAATGATACTAGGGACCACTCTAAAACTGATTCTGCATTGATTTGTTGCTATGGAAACAAAATAGTGCCCTAAAGTTAATAGGCAGCACAGTGCCTTTTGTGAGCTAATGTTTGCCCAGTGCCAAGGTTAGTTACATGTCTTGGAGGTGAATGTCAGGTAACCACAGATGCAGAGTGTTCAACACATGTGACATTGCTGATAGCTGAATTGTATTAGTATGTTATGCACAGATTACATGTAAAGTTACATCAACATTTTAATCATAATTACAAGTTAAATAATCACAACAGCCAAAGTATCCTATGTCAGGATAACAAAATTTAACTCCAGAGCATATTCTATTACATTTTATAAGTTTATTCTAAAACAGTGAAACTTACTTTATGCAAATATAGGACTATATATAAATATATCATGCAGTACCTGAAAAGAAATAGTAACCTATTCATGTATTGGTTCATATGCATATGTACTATTTTATGCAACAAATTCCAACTTAATCTATAAAATAAACATTTAACATTTAACTGCTGTGCTTATGCAAATAATAACTCAACATTTACATTTTGAAAGATTTTCCTTCTGATATTCTTATTTCATAAATCGGGAAAATAATGAAGAAATAACAAATAACCAATTTCTCTCCCCAAATTTCCAACCAGAAGCAACACAGAATGCTACCATAGTCTTCAACTGCCACAAAATGATTTTATAATATTTTTTAAAATTTATAATTCAATTAAGAATACAGGGGGGTGGGATGGGGAGGGTGGGAGGGAGGGAGATGCAGGAGGGAGGAGATATGGGAACGTGTGTATATGTGTAGCTGATTCACTTTGTTATAAAGCAGAAACTAACACACCATTGTGAAGCAATTATACTTCAATAAAGACGTTTAAAAAAAAAAAAGAATACAGTAAATGGATCAAAATATTGCTGAAATTATATATTTTAAATTCTTAAACATATCTGTAATCTCTCAAAAGTACATTTTAACAAGCAGTTAATGTTATGACAATTAATCTGGTGACTGACTCAAGGTAGTCAAGGCATGAACATTTCAATTTCCAAAACTGTTTATTCAAATATACATGTAAGTCAGTAGATCTTTCAAAGGTCCTTAAAACTTCTAGCTGTCTCCATCTTAACTACTGAAAACACACCAAACGTGAAAATTCAGTTCAGAGATTAAACGAGAATTCTGTCATGTTTAAATCACTGTTATTGTTGATACTTTTTATTGGTACTAAAAATGAATGAAATACCTTATGGAATTCAAGATGAATTATGTCCTTGCTGAGGAATATGCATTTTAATTAAAGAAGTAAACATCATAAATCATAAGACTGGGATCCCAAAATGTTTATTATTTAATTGTATATACACTCACCAAAGCCAAATTTTTAATTTTATCCCTAGCCATTATTCAATACTTCAGACTTTCTAAAAGCCTTAAATGAGCTTTAGCTACCTATTTTTACACACACACACACACACACACACACACACACACACACACACACACACCACACTGGCAGAAAAAAAGATACTCTTATCAACCAAAGAATAAATTCAGACATCACCTCTAAACAAACACTGGATCAATTTGCAACCACTATTGATTTATGTTCACCTTAACCTTATGAAGACTGCAATTTAAGCAACCGGTGTAAATACTATAGTCACATAAGAACAATCTGCTATTTTTTGACTCCCTGATGGGATATAGGGCTTATCTTGGTTTCACTCTTTAATGTGACAAGGCAATTTTCAAACAAGCTAAAGTTTTAGAAGAAAACTTTACAGTTCTCTTTTATAGGCAGAAATAGTTTTGAGAAGAATGTGAATATATTTGGAAATGGAGAAGCAATCAAATTTAAAAAGAGGAGGGCCAAAGAGAAGAAAACAATAGTGGCAGATAATAAAAGTAGAAAAAATACTTATAGGCCAATTAAAATATATGAGGGATTGTTAACAGTATCATTCAAAATATAGGAGAGGGAGCCTAGGTTTAAACTAAGCATAAATCATAAATCAGTGAGAAGTCTAAAACATTATGAAGTAGAAAAGACTATGGAGGTCAATAATAAGATATTGAAAACAAATTGGAATTGAAATAATGAATAACTAAAACCGGTTCTAGAGACAGTCCCTAAAGGTCTTGAGAACAGAGATAAGAAAATGGTCAAAAATCATTTTAGCCATAAAACTTGGGAGAGCAAATGAAAGACTGATCTTCAAATGTTATAAAAGGGTTACAAGCAGAGGGAGTACACTGAAAATAAAATCTCAGCACCAGAGGCGTGTGAATAATGAATTAAATATGGCGATAATCTAAAAACTGTATATCTGAAATAATGTTGATACAGAGCCAGTCAGGAGAGAAAGCAGTAAAAAGGACAAGCAGAGTGAATTCTAACATTTTCATACTTTTTAAGAGAGATAAAACTGCTGAAAAGTGAGGAAATCAAAAGGGTCTATTCCCTTTTAATTCCCTTTCTATCCCCTTTTAATTCCAGATGAAGTAGAATTTTAGCAATATATTATCAGGTAGGAGTGAACTGAGGAAATTATTTTGGGTGCATAAGTGAATATATATATCAAATATGACCTCAATAAAATAAAATAGAGGGCAAAACAGATGAGACACCTATTTTAGGTTTTTTTTTTTACATTCTAAATTAAGGATTCTTAGGAATATTTAAAGCCTCATACATCAAGTATTATATTTTAAATTATGCTTTATTCTTTGGGGCAATTTTTTGCTGAATTTTAAATTGTGTTTTTGGGGGAGAGATTCCAGACTTTCTTGTATTTTACTTACGACAATATTGATGATTATTTTACACTAAAATATTACAAAAGTTACTTTTATTATTTAGCCACTTGCCTAACTAACTCCCCCTAAAATAGTTCAGTTCAATAAGATAACTCTTCATAAAAGTTCTTTATATTCCTCAGATGAAAAACCAAAGTATACATATCTTAATCCATATTATAGGAATTTTAAATGTGTTTGCAAGAAAAAATAGCATACTACTACTACTATGTTTGCACTTTTTATATAATTTCAATAATATTTCTAAAATTAAATAAGTTTATATTTATTTTAGAAATCACACATTTCTGAAATTTCCAGAGTGGTTTATGGCGTGGTCTGTGACTATGGAAGGATCCAGATTGTATCACCCTAATCAGACTAAAGTTTCATTCGGCTAGTTAGTCCAATACTCTACAACCAACTATTCCAATACTTTCTGCTTTGTCAACTGTTTGTCTTTTCACTACCTGTTTAACTACCCTATTTTAACTAATAGGCATCAGTTTACTGTTCCTCTTTAATTATTTACTTTTCCAAAAGTAACTATATGTGTCTACTTTTATTTTGCTGCATCAATTGTTTTGGATAATCCCTAATGCCAGAATTTATAACTTGCAGTTCATATATCTATCTGACCCATTTACTGCAGTGGTGTGGAAAACAGCACATGGTAATGACTGTGTGAACATCTAAAATGTGTGTACATTTTTGAATTGATATTAAAAGTCAAACATGCTTTTAGTGACAAAATCTGTACTTTTATTCTAGTGACATGTGACTTTCAAGCAATGCCATTCTATTTGACTGTGAAAGGTAAGAATAGTCATTTTAGCATTATAATGGTTGCTAAGTTCTAAAATATGCATATAATTGCAGAATCTAATGTCCATAACACAGCAGTTAATTTTGAACATTCTTCAGAATATTATTGATTTTAATTGGTTCAGAAGAAATTACAACTATTAAAATCACTTTCTGACTATTTAATGGCTTTAGACTTCTACAAATCTAATGTCCAACTTCTAACAAAATTTTTTCATACCATAGTCAGAAAGGAATCAACTGCTTATGATATTTCCTACATTTCTAATACTGTACAATTTATGTTGAGCTTACTAAATTATTATGTCTCATGTATATCCATATGTGCAAATATAACCATGGAAAATTAACTCTAAGGACGTGATATTTTGTTTGTTTTTGTTAATGTTTAAATAGGCAAAGGAATCATCACATCATATATATATCAGTCATTCATTTCAACATAAATAAGATATGTGTAACATAAAAATTCATCTAAATAACAGACCAATATAGTAAAGATTAAATAAACTTAATCTTCATGAAGCCTAAAGAAAACCTTTGTATATTCCATTTTGATTACTAGTCATTTCTATAAGTATATCTAGGTTGACCAATTGTTTTATTGCAGTACCTTTGTCAGGGCTGCAATTCTCTGAGCCAGTTCAGCCTCTACTTCAGGTAAGGTCTCAGCTTTTCTCATAGTTTGCTGCAACTTTTGCTCAGCTAGCTCAAGACGCTCTTGTAACTGTCTGTTCTTCTCTTCCATCTGAAATGGGGACGAAAAAAGAGACACTTAAATTGTCACAGTTAGGATAGCAAACACCAGTCACCAGGGGCTATGGGCTTCAAGCCACTCTTCTAGAGTTAAAATAAGCTACTACTACCATACCTACTGTGCAAAGAGATTATTGTTCTCATGTTTTCATATATTACTTATCCATATTCCTTAATAAATTCAGCACATTAAAAAAAGAAAACCTTTTACTGAGGGCAGCAAAAAGAAAAGAAGTTAATAGTGAGTATTAACTTGGACAAATGGAATACAACTTAGTACTAAGACTTCAGATACACCGTAATAGCAACATACTGAGAATCGTAACATTAGCTGGAGTAGGAGAGGGAATGTAGCATAATGATTGAGAGTCCAGGCTCTAGAGATGAAGTTGGCAGACTTTTCCTGTGAAGGCCAAATGGTAATAAAGTCTCTGTTCCAACTATTCAATTTTACTGTTGTAGCACAAAAGCAGTCATAGACAATGATTAAATGAATGGGTATGCTATGTTTCAATAAAACTTTATTTATAAAACAGAGCCATAGTTTTGGCACATGGGCCATAGTTTGCCCACTCCTTCTCTAGAGCCGAATAGACCTAGGTTTCCATTATTGACTCTGCAATTACCATATGTGTGACCTTAGGAGAGCATTCATGTCTCTGAACCTTAGTTTCCTCAGTATAATAATTGTACTTACTTTACTCCTCAGTATAATAATTGTATAATAATTATTATACTTTACAGTATAGTAATTGTACTTACAGGTGGTGGTTGGATTTAAGTGAGGTAATACATGTAAACTGTTTAGCACAGTTTCTGGTTCATGTCTAGATCCAAAGTAAATATTAGTCATTATTTTTATCATTATTAAGATAGATTTCTAGATTACACACTAAAAATCACATCTGTTTAGTTAGCTTGGTTATAAATTTTAGAGAATGATTGATTACCAAGGAATACCATATTTTATGTACTTCACGTTTTGTGAGAATGGTGAGAACACACACAGACCAGAACAGAACCAAGACAGAGATACTGAACCTGCCGTAGGATGGCCTCTTTATTTGCTAACTCATTTTCTAGTTTGTCATTCATGTCATGTATGGAGGTAGATTCTCTCTGAGCACTGAGGTAACGCTTCTCAAGGGTCGTGATTCTTTCTTCCATATCTTCCTTCTGTGCCATGGCCTACAATTAAAATAATTTAAAAAATCAGATTCTTAGTTTATATATTGTCTTATTATTTAAATTAAATAGTGAGATATAAAAGAAACTATTGCTTTCTTGAGGTAAATATTCATTCCTTTCTTTTCATTAAGGGGATGCAAGATTTCATGTGAGTTTTCTCAACTTATCTGTCAGAATTCTTCTCACGTCTTGGGTTAGCAAAAAGCTTTCTCTCTCTGAGAATGCAATGGAGTACATTTTAAAACTCCCTACTGTAGAATTGGTATTCTTAGAAAAGAAGTAGAAGAAAAATTAGTTCATTACACAGTAGAAATAAGTATAATTATGGGTAGAGTTGCAAACCATAAAATTGGTAAAATGGTGGCTATAGTTCCAAATTGCAAAGGGATTTTCAAAGAAGGATAATAAATATCATCAGTATCCCTATTGTCATGTATAAGTAAGAATAGCTCAGTGGTTAAAAGACAAGGCAAAAATGAAAAAAAAAGTAAATTTGAATCACACTCACAAATGAATTGACGAATTTACTTTGGAACTTAACCATTTCCCTTGTTTAATTGGAATATGATATATTCCAATTAAAAAGAATTTAGAGAACTCAATGAACACAAATCTCTAGGGGAAAATCAGTTATTGGTGCAAATGAAGCGATAATTTTAAATACTATATTATTAATATAATATTAACTATTGTATTAAGCAAAAATTTTAAACCATATAATTCATAGATAACATAGAAATGATTTTATCTTCCTAGTAGCTTACATGGGAATTTATTAGTAGGTAGATAACCTACTTTTTTGAGATATTGGGAAAAATCAGCTGCAGAAGTGAGCATCTTGGGCCTGGTGTGGTTTTCTGATAATTTGGGAAGCTCCTTTGCATAAGGAGCCTGACATTGAGGAGATGGTGGTGTTTTCCATTTATTACCATCCAGGTTTCTTTGACCACTTGTTCCTAAGCAGTCTCTTTGCTACTCTCCTACAAGATCCAGAGTCAATCCTGCCACATGCACAGAACAGATAAATTCCCTTCTAATTTTCCAAAAGAAATAGAAGCCCTTAAATGGACAGTCCTTCAGCTTCCTTATCTTCCCTCACCACCATCTGGTGGTAACTACATCCACACAAATCCTTAACCTCTATCTTTCAGTTTAGAACAGGTGTTCCACCTTCCCTCAAAGTTCAGTCATTATCTGTACTCTGGGTTTTATGCCTTTTCTACTTCAGGGATCTTGGTCACTTTTTCTCCTGAATTTTCAAGGTGCTAGTAGAGGTAAATCCCATAACAATAGCTAGAAAAATGAAACAGACTTATAAAAAATTTGGTACAGATCAGAGGTGGCGAGCAGAGGAAAGAGAGGTGATTCAAAGAAAATAAAAATAAGAATGATAAATTATCTGCATGACCATTGTCCATAATCTGAATTGAAATTATGAAACCAAACTGTTGGAGTGGGTGGGAAGACTTACCATTTAAAATTAAGCAAATTTATTTATCAGGTAATTAATAAAATCCTAGAAAAACAGAAAGCTGTACAAAAGGAAATATTATCATTGAAAATGACTACTTGGATCATTTGTGGAACTATTTACATAGTCATAATAATGGTAAAACTGAATGTGATTTTGAGATGATTATAGTGGAAGGATGGGTGTAAGAGAAAGGAAGGGAAAGAATAAGAGAGTTAAAATCCTCATATAATATAATAGCAAGACATAGGATAAGTTTAAATAAGAGAAAATACCAGAAGTAATGGCTAAAAGGGTTGAAATTAAGAATTTCAGGGAAGTGAGATGGGAGGTAGGTGGTGGCTTTGTGTATATGTATGTGTTTTGTGCACATGTGTGTTTAGATATGTATTCTCTTGATAGTATTTGACTTTGAAAGTTATGTGTATATAAAAAATTAAAATTAATTAAAAAGTCATATTCTACAAAGAAACTCATCATGTTGTCCTTAGTCTCCCTGCCTTCCCCTACCTTGTTATTACTTGACTAGTGAATGACACGGTGCTGCACAGAAATTTAGGATCATCCTGGAAAACTCCTCTACCCTAACTCCCACTTAATAGCCTAATCTGTCATCTTGCCATTAGTCTTTTTTCCTGCTTACTTATTCCCAACCTGCTGACCGACTTGCTTCTTGACAATACCTTTGTATGTTCCCCTCCATCTTCAATTTAAAATCTGAGCTACAAAGCCTTGCAAATACATAGCTTAATGTCTTGACACTTTCTTTATGTACAGTATCTCTATGTACTGAGATGAATAGTGAAAAATTCATGTTCACTTAGGACTTGGGAACGTGATATCATCTGTAAATAAGGTTTTACAGATGTAATCAAGTTAAGATGAGATCATACAGGATAGGGTGGGCCTTAAATCCAGTGACTGGTGTTCTTACAGGGAAAGGAAGATTTGGGGACAGAGATATACAGAGAAAAATGCAATGTGAAAAGGGAGACAGAGATTATCTTTATACTGCCACCAGCCAAGAACACCAAGGATTGCTAGCAACCACCAGAAGCTAGAAGGCGCAATGAAGAATACTTCACCAGAGCCTTCAGAGGGAATACTGTATGGCTCTGTTGATACCTTGATTTTGGACTTATAGTCTCCAGAACTATGAGAGAATAAATTACTGTTGTTTTAAGCCGTCCCTTTTATTGTAATTTGTTATGGCAGCCCTAGGAAACTAACACACTCTGCGACATTTCTACCTGGAATGAGGTTTTGTTGACTTTTTGACTACCTTAGTCTTGCTGAACTTCAAGACCAAACTAAAGACTACTTGGTTAATTATGTTAATATTAATGTTCAAATGTATGAAACAATTAATCCATCAATTTGGCAAAAATTATCCAAACTAATTTTTTTCAACATTATATATGCATCCCTAGATTTTAGCCATCCAAATAAAAGCTACTATTTAAAAAGCTTCTGCTTAAGATTTTGACTTTTTCTGTTTCCTATATTTTTTAGTCCAATGAGGGTAGAGTTTTCAATATTAGACTATTCCTTCAGAGTGCTGCTTACAATTGTTAATTCTGTATTGTTAATTTCATTTTCATACAGAACTCTGGGAATGTTATGTCAATTTTGTAGCCCAAGAAAAAATTCTAAATTTAGCCTACATATATAAACGTCTTACAAAATTATAATAGCCATAAATTCAGTTAAAGGCATACACATGTTTCTTTAGAACATGAGCACGAAGTAGTACATACTTGCTTTAAATCCTAGTTTTTGATACTTATTAACCCTGTTATGGGTAAACACTGCTTAGCTTTTCTAAACTTCATCTTCTTTCTTTTTTCTTTTCTTTTTTTTTCAGTTTTTGTTTGGGATGTTAATACATGACATTGTTGTGATATATTTTAAGTGCTTTGCATGATGTCTTATGTACAATATACACTCAGTAAATTCTAGCTCCTTTTTTATCATTATTCATTTTTATTACCATGTACAATACACACTAAATAAATAATAGCTTTTTATTATTATTTATATATTATTTTTTCTTACTATTATGCCTATAATTAGCTGATTTGACTATGGCATATATTACATATAGGAGTCGTTGGATGTGACTTTGGTATTTCATTTTTAATTCAGTGATTCATATGGGAGATTCAATTTATAACTGCAGGCTGTGTTGCCAAAAATAAAATTTGAATTTACAAGTTGGAGAAGTATCTTTTCGCTGTGTGTTACTTGGAAATTTTAAAAAAGAAAGCTTTCTCTAGTTCCTGAAAACTGCTGCCTAAAAAAAGGCGAAAAACTGTGTAAAGGATTAATTTTCTCTTAACTTGAAGTTTATGTTAAAACTGGATTTCATTATATCAAATAAATATAATTCTATAGTAACTTAGAGCTAGTAAAGTGAAAAATATAACTCCATGTTTCAGATAATAGAAAAGACAAAATTGATATGTATTCACTCATATAATCACATAGTGAACATTCAAAGAATGTTTAAGAATAAGAAGTTGGAGTGATAAGCTGTTTTTATTCACAAAACAAAATATAACTGAAATACTTCACAGAAAATTCTAACTCTTTGCATATCAATATATTTAATGAGATATTAGTATCCAAATACCCGATTAGTAGCCTTCTTGATTAGAGTGGAACAAATATCGTATATTAACGCATATATGTGGAATCTAGAAAAATGGTACAGATGAACCTATTTGCAGGGCAGGAATAGAGATGCAGACGTGGAGAACAGACGTGTGGACATGGGGCAGGGGAGAAGGGGGGTCGGATGAATTGGCAGATTGGGATTGACATATATACACTACCATGTGTAAAACAGACAGCTAGTGGGAACCTGCCATATAGCACAGGGAGCTCAGCTCTGTGCCCTGTGGTTACCTAGAGGGGTGGGATGGGGGGGAGGTCCAAGAGGGAGGGGATATGTGTATACATATAGCTGTTTCACTTCATTGTACAGCAGAAACTAACACACCATTGTAAAACAACTATACCCCAATTAAAAAAAAAAAAGAGTGGAGAGGTAAACTAAGCCTCCGTAATGAGACTGACTATATTTTCTAGTCTGGGTACTGTGCCAAGCTTTAACCCTAACTCCAAGAAGTCACAGTCAATTTAAGGAGCGCTTAAGACAAAACTTCAAACAAAAGTAAACTGTGTAAACATACAAGAAATTAAACAGATGTAATCATCACCCTGGCTTAAAAAAAAAAAAGTAAATTTTGAATAGATTTATTTCTTGACAAAGAATAATTGCAAAAATATATTCTGAAACCATTAATGAAATATACTTACACAATTTGTTTCAGATATATTAGACTATGCACATGCACAGCAAAAGGCATTTCAGTTTTTAACTATATGGTCAGTTTTTTCCTATTCTCTATTTTTTTCCTAATTAATTCAACAAATAGTTATTGCTTATATCATATATAAATCATCCTGTGTTAGCAGTGCTATAGGGGTAGCAAGGAGAATCACCTTGTTTGCTTTTTCTACTTAAAATCATGCAATCTAGTAGACTTTGTTGTGACCACAGCTCAAGAATACATAAAAGCGAAGTCTGGAGTTTTCAGTGTTATGTGATACCTTTTTAAAGGATGTGATTTTCACATTTTCTTGCTTATTGAAAAGACCAAAAGACTGATTATTTAGGAAGCAGTTACAGTGCAGCTGCATTTTTTATGATAGTTGCTATCACTGAGTAAATGATTGCATCTTGTTGATTTTGGAAGCTGCTCATAGTGGAAGAAGCACAGATTTTGAAGCTGGGGTAGTCCTCCAGTCTTCCTGGTGCTGGGGGGTGGGGAAGGTGGTGTGTTGGGGAGAATAATGGATAGGCCTTGGACAAATTACTTTACATCACCTGAGAAAAATGGGACAATTACAAGTACCTTCCCTATAGGACAGAAGGAATCAAAGAAATTAAATATAAACCAGGGTCCCATGGCCTGCATCCTGAATCTTATGGGAAATATTTTATTTGGCCTTCACAGTGTGCTTAATACACACACACACACACACACACACACACACACACACACACACACATACACGATGCATCTAGAAAGGCAGACAGAGTACAGGCTCCTTGTCCAGGTCTCATTAACCCTATCACTTCCTACTGTTGCACCTGGCACTTCACACATTTATATTGTTTGCCTGGCTTTGAAAACATTTGTGTTTGCAAGCCCCTGCAAAGGTGAATGATGAGAAATATTCCTTTCTCGTGAAACTCTTCTAAGATATAACTACCCAGAACTTATAGAGCTGATAAGAGTAGTTATATTGTAAAAGAGGGGCCTGGTGAGGGCCTGGTGAGGGGGCTTCCCTGGTGGTGCAGTGGTTAAGAATCCACCCGCCAATGCAGGGGACACAGGTTCCATCCCTGGTCCGGGAAGATCCCACATGCTGTGGAGCAACTAAGCTCGTGCGCCACAACTACTGAGCCTGCACTCTAGAGCCTGCGAGCCACAACTACTGAAGCCCGCGTGCCTAGAGCCCGTGCTCCACAACAAGAGAAGCCATCGCAATGAGAAGCCTGCGCACCACAACGAAGAGTAGCCCCCGCTCACCGCAACTAGAGAAAGCCCACGCACAGCAAAGAAGACCCAACGCAGCCAAAAATGAAAACAAATAAATAAATAAATTGAAAAGAAAAAAAGAATTCCTGGTGAAAGCAGAACACCTTACCTATGAGAAGGTATTCCTAATTAAAAAAAAAAAAATTTGGCATCATATAGATGATTGACATTTTAAATCTGACTTAGCTTTTTGTCACCTACATCCAAAGACTATTAGAATCAAAGGGTTATTTTTACTTAGGTCATAAGAAAGGGAGAGCTGGAGATACTGGGCTCTACCTGCAAATGACACTGGATTAAACAAGCATTAATAGAGTAGGTGAGTGTTAAGTGAAAGAAAAACAGCTAAATCTGTGGGACTAAGAGAATGAAGAAATAGAAAATGAGCAAAAGCTCAAGAAATGGCCCTGGTGGTTTACTAGTCAAAAATCTTAGTGTTCCTTAACAGTAATATAGAAGAGGGGTTAAACTTCATCTACTTTATAAATTCTCTGAGTTTGGGTTGTGGGAGGAGTGAAGATGAGAGATGCATTCCTGAACGTTAACATCATAAAAAGGTGTATCATTTTCTGTGCGGTGACACAACCACTTCATGGATCATCTACCTTACTCTGAGATAGTAGGCATTGTTTGGGGACATATTCTGATTTCATCCATGCCTTTTGATGTTTACACCTAACACCCATAAATATCCATCCTTTCAACAAGAGCTTTTGAGTGCCTACTCTATACTCAGTAGTTGTGTACGTGATTAAAATAGAGCAGTGAACAAAACTAGACAAAACAAAAAACCCCAGCTCTTATGAATCTTTATATACAGTGGAGAGGGAAGCATATGACAAACAAGTAAATCAGCAAAGTACGTACTGTGTCAGATGGCAGTAATTCTGTGAGATTTTTAAAAAATGAAAGAAGAAGGAGCGTGTATATGTGTAAATACCATGGTTAGGGAACACTTCACTAAGACATTTGAGTAAAAGGCAGAAGGAAAAGAAAATGCAACAGAATAGATCTGGCTTGCTTAAGAGGCCACAGTAACTGAACTGAGTGGATTAAAGTGCAAGAGTAGTAGATGAGTTCCCAGAGGTCAGAGGGTGGGAGTAGAGATTGTACATGGTTGCTGACCACTGCAAGGACTTTGATTTTACTGTAAGTAGAATAGGTAGCCATTGAAGAGTTTTAAGGAGAAAGTGACTTGATCTGACTTATACTGCAACAGGTTACTGAGGCTGCTGTGTTGAGTATAGACTCTTAGAATAATCCAGTGGGAGATGGTGGTTGTGTGAAATAAGGCAGAGCCGTGAAGAGTGTGTGAAGAGGTCACAGGACGGAGATATTTTGAAGTTGGAAGTAATAAGATTTATGGATGAAGCAAATGCCGTGTGTGAGTGAAAGAGAGGTACCAAGGACAGTTCCAAGGTTTTTGGTCTGAGCACCAATAATGGAGTTGCCATCAGCTGAGATATGTAAGACTGCAAGTAAGTCTGGCTTCTTGGGGGGGAATATCGGGAAAACAGTCTTGAGAATGTTAATTTTGAGAAACCCATTAGAGATCTAGATACAGGCATCTGGAAATCAGGAGAGATGGATAAGGTGGAGATATAAATTGGGAATCATAAGACCATGGGTAGTTTTTGGAGCCATGAAACGGCATGAATTTACCAGGGGAGTTAAGGCAAATTAAGGAGGGAAGGCATTCCACGGTTGGGGATGAGAAGTAGAGCCAGTAAAGGAGCCTGAGATGGGGGTAGCAAGTAAAAATGAAGGAAAATCAGGAACAGTGTAGTGTGCTATTAGCAACTGAAGAAATACACCAGGAAGTGGTAATTAGATCAAGTGCTTCAAAGGACTGAGAAGTGTCTCCTGGATTCAGCAACATGGAGGTCAAACTGGATAAGAACAGTTTTGATGGGACCGTGAAGGCAAAAGTATGATAAAATGGGCTCAAAGGAGAATGGGAAGAAAAGAATTGGATACATAGAGTCCACTCCAATAACAGCTAGTTAATGATGTACAAAAGATAAAAGAAAATAAAATGATTTAAAAGAACATGTAAAAATGGAAAAGGCAAAAAGTCACAAAATAAAATTTTCATAAATATAGATAATTTTCTTTTTAATTAAATAGAGTGATAACAGTGAAAAGATTCTAAACTTTTCACCTTAGCTGGTAAGATGATTCGGCAATATCACAAATAAGACATCTCCTTGTAATTTTTGTCATAACTTTACTCACTTTTTCAAATAGATGAAGTGATGTTTAGTAAGAACTGAACATATAGAGAAAGAAAGGTTCCCACTTTCACACATGTACTTTCACATTCACAGACAGAAAACCAAAATAAGAGGGATATTTTTAAAGTAATGTCTTTGAGTATTCCCATCTGCTAAGAGTATAGCAATTCATTATTCGTACCCGAATCTAGGGTTATTTAAAGTTAACAGCTTAAAACATTTAAAAATTCATTTAAAAACCTGTAGTTTTTATTACTTCTGAGATTTGATACCAACATTTTCTTTCCATACATATTTAAAGGGGTGATGAAGTAAACTATTTTTGCCTTAGTGAACAAGTTTCGTAACTAATATAATGCATACTGATTTACTGTCTTTTGAGAAAAGGTAAAGAGTATATGCCATTAAGGGAAATTATGGAAAAACAGCTCAGAGACAGCATTCAGGAAGCAAAGACTGAAAGTGTTGTGAATCACTTACCTCCCTGATGTCCCTTTGATACTTAGTGTTCATTTCTTCTGTTTTAATGAGATCCTTTCTTGCTGTCTCTGCTTCCTGTTCCACCTCTCCCACTCGGGAAGAAAGGGCTGCTAAACGTTCTTTCATTTGGGCCATTTCGTAGTTTTGTTTTTCAAGCAATTCTTGTAGTTCAACTATTTGACTTGTTTCATCAGTTGAATCTATAGAACCATTGGACAAACGCTGCAGGAAAAGAGAAAGAAACTGCACTTAGAATTTTCTTCATCTTTTTTTTTTTTTTTAATTTTTATTTATTTATTTATGGCTGTGTTGGGTCTTCGTTTCTGTGCAAGGGCTTTCTCCAGTTGCGGCAAGCGGGGGCCACTCTTCATCGCGGTGCGCGGGCCTCTCATTATCGCGGCCTCTCTTGTTGCGGAGCACAGGCTCCAGACGCGCAGGCTCAGCAGTTGTGGCTCACGGGCCTAGTTGCTCCGCGGCATGTGGGATCCTCCCAGACCAGGGCTCGAACCCGTGTCCCCTGCATTGGCAGACAGACCCTCAACCGCTGCGCCACCAGGGAAGCCCTTTCTTCATCTTTAATTTAAAATTCATGAACTTAAAGATATGAGACATAAAGATTTCATACTGAGAAATAAGAACTCTAACAGAACTAGCTTTGGAGGGAAACTAAGTTTCTGAGAAAACTCTTAATTGACATTAAAATATAAAGGTAGATCAGTAATTTTCAAATAGGTTAATAGATGCATTTGAACTGAACTGGAAGCTATTATATACGCTACATTATACACAGTTTAGCACAAAACATGGATATATCATAAACATTCAATAAATGGCAGCGATATTTAATCAATTACATATAAAATTTATTATAAATAAATAATATATTTATGTAACACAGCATATTATTATTAAATAATAAATAAGGGCACAGAAACTATGCAATATTTTCTATTTTTATTCAAGATCCTTTGTGAATTTGCAAGTGTTATTTTCAATGACTCTCAGTAAAAGAAAACTTACACTTTTCTTTTAAAGACAGTTATTCCTGCTGTGAATCTGACCTAGCTGGAACAAAGGTATAGCACAGAAAAGTCTTGCTTTCTATATTGCTATCAACATAAAAGTCATGAGTGCACACAATCCACAGGAAAGGGGCTGAAGAGTTTAAATACTTTGAGACTGATTTTTCCTCTTTTTGAAGGGGCTGCCTGGAAACCAGGGTAACCCATGTCTTCAGAAGGATGACCTACAGCCTAGCTGCACTGGAGAAATTTTGTGGTGAAGACAGTGCAGGAACTGGGGAGAAATAAGTGCTAAGAGAAAAAGATCACAATAACCCAGAAATAGGAAAGTACTGAGAAAAAGCAAAAAAAGTACTATCAATTCTGCTAGAATGCTTGTTTGGAAAATATGGATTCATTCTAGCATGATAGATACATTAAGAAACAATTTGAACATAATGTAACTTTTGTGTTTTCTTATGTACAATCTCATTCCTGATAATCACTGGCTAGACACAGAAAACCAGACATAGCTGAATCGATCAGTGTAGGAATATACAAAATGCACACATGCACTTTCCTCAAACATGTAACACCAACCTTACACTTCATCAAGCGCTTTGAGTCAGCCCATCCATATCTGTGTTACACCTGTCTGATTTTAGATACTCCTCCTTCCACCACTTCACAATAGCTCACAGCTATAACCCTTCTGACACCCACTGTGATCAGCAAACTTCAGACCTTTTTCAAAGTAAAGAGTTAAATTTATCACAGCAGTTATGCAATCCTTAACCATTTAACATGTGTAAAACTGTGCTACTATTTTTAGTATTAGAAATACTAGAAATAGTATTCTATTTCTTTTAAAAGTCATTGATAAAGGTTTTAGTGTTGTACTGCAAACCCCTTTCCCCCATAAGCCCTGTGTTTTTTATTTTGCAATTTTGCATAACTCATGATATTTTGGAATGCAAATATCATATTAGACAAAACTGACTGTAGGATAAAAGGAGGAGTATAGAAAGCATCACAAAAGCAGTGAGAAAGATAAAATAGAGAGAATGGGAAAGCAAACAAATGGCAAGAGGTATTGGTAAGTCCAGTTACCTAACACGTGGAGAAACAGTTGGACAAATCAAAATTAAAAGGGCAGAGAAAGATAGAGTTAGTCTTAAGATAGCATCTTAAGATACCAGTTGGATCTGCAGAGTTAGTACTTCGAAAATACTACTGAACTTTTGCATTGCAGATGCCAAACTTCTTATTATCTAGTAAAAGGTGTAAGAGATGTTGGAGAGGATCAAAGATCCGTTGACCAGTTGCTCCTTCAGTCTTGATTCCCCTTGCTGCTGGGATTGATTGCTTGCAGAGGGATGAGAGCTGAGAGCATGCCTAGCAATTGCTCTTAGTGAAAGGGAACTGCCTTTCCAAAGTTAAACCCCTCCGTTGGGGCGTGCAACACCACATACAATGCAGAGCAGTAGTATTGTGAAGCTAATAAAAAAACCAACATTTCAGACAGTTTTTATGAACACAAAACCCCAAATCATTGATAGTGACATTTATATAAGATACCATTATCTATACATTGAACCGGGAAAAGCCTTTTTATATTCATTAGACAGCAATTGAGAACTGGTTTAGGGAGAAAGGCTAGAGTGAATTGCCAATCAATTATGTCCAAATTTGGGATAACTAAGGTATGATATTACAGGATTTCTGTAATAATAGCAAATATCTTCAAACTCTGTACACCACTTACAAGTAATGAGGCAACCTTAAGCTTTAATAGAATTTCTGCCTCCTCACATTGAGAATTTCCTCTAATCAACTAAAAAATGGCAATTTTTAGAAACTAAAAAAATCATTAGAAAATACAAAAATCATTAGAAAATACATTTTTGTAGTGAAAAATGTTTTATGTCGTTGAAAAATTACATTTAAGATTTGAGTCCTTAAGAACTTTGGAGAAACTGAGACTTAGGTAATTACACGAAGTTGATTTGAATTAAAATGCAGAACTTTGAACTCCCAGGTCATTTCATCTACCCTTTATCATATTACTTTTTTTTTTTTATATACATTTATTTATTTTATTTATTTATTTTTGGCTGTGTTGGGTGTTCGTTGCTGCGCGTGGGCTTTCTCTAGTTGCGGACAGCGGGGGCTACTCTTCGTTGCAGTGCGCGGGCTTCTCATTGCAGTGGCTTCTCTTGTTGTGGAGCACGGGCTGTAGGCGCGTAAGCTTCCGTAGTTGCGGCATGTGGGTTCAGTAGTTGTGGCTCACGGGCTCTAGAGCACAGGCTCAGTAGTTGTGGCACACGGGCTTAGTTGCTCCATGGCATGTGGGATCTTCCCAGACCAGGGCTCGAACCCGTGTCCCCTGCATTGGCAGGCAGATTCTCAACCACTGCACCACCAGGGAAGCCCCCTACCATATTACTTTTAATCAGAACATAAAAATCAAAACGATAAAATAATACATGCTGGATGGTATTGACAAGTAACAAGAATGTAGTGTGTGTGTGTATAGCTATATGAATATACATACAACAGTACACACACACACACACGTGTATAAATTCTACAAATATTTGTTCAGTGCAACTGAATGATGTTAATTTTCTAATTAGAAAAATGATTTTTCCAAATCTGTGCACCTGAAGTCCATTAAAATCTTGTCTAAAAGTTGCAAATTTTTTAATGGGCTCAAGGTAAGAGAAATTTAAGTAAATATAAACAGTAATCAGACAACAAAAATAAAACACTTTCAAAATGTTAACCTCTTCAATTTCTTTAAGTAACAGATGTGTACTGCATAGTCCTTATGCTACTTTGGAATTTAGTACTACCCATGGAAAATTTTTGAACAGTCAATTTTTCTCTGAAGTGCTTATTGACATTATATGTTTAAAAATGTGTAATATTTCATCTGTTCAAATCACCTTAAATATATTTTGTGCTGAGCTTAATATATGTTTTCATAATTTCGGAGTGGAAAGGTCATCTTAAACCTGTGGTGTATACCTTAGAAAAAGAATATATAACTTTGTTCCAAATCATTATTATCTTGGTCTACCTTTAAAATAAATTGTGGCACTTTAACATAAAGGGCAAATGAGTGAATTAAAGGAAAACCCAATGCTTATTTTAAATAGCTTTATCGAGATCTAATTTACATACCATAAAGTTCACCCATTTCAAGTGTAAATGTCAACGGTGTTTAGAATACTTAAAGAGTTGTGCAACTATCCATGTAATCTAATTTGAGAATATTCTCATTACCTCTAATAGAAACCTCATACCCATTAGCAGTCCCCTAACAGCAGACCCCCAGCCCCAGCCCCAGGCAGCCACTAATCTACTTTCTTTCAATATAGATTTGCATATTATGTACCTTTCACATAAATGGAATCACAGAATAGTCTTTTGTGATTGGCTTTATTCACTGAACATAATGTTTCTGAGAGTCATTCATGTTGTGGCATATTATCAGTATTTCACATCTTTTATTGCTGAATAGTATTTTACCATGTGAATATTCTACATATAATTTATATATTCATCACTTAATAGACATTTCAATGGTTTCCACCTTTTGACTACTGTGAATAATGCTCCTGTGAACATTTGTGTACAAGCCTTTGTGTGGACATACGTTTTCAGTTCTTGTGGAACTCCTAGGAGATTCCTAGGAGAAGAATTGCTGGATCATATGATAATTCTATGTTTAACATTTTGAAGAAATATTTCCCAAAGTGGTTGCCCCATTTTACATTCCCACCAGCAATCACGAGAGTTCCAATACCCCACATCCTCACCAAAACTTGTCTTTTTATTATAGTCACTCTTGTGGGTATGAAGTGAAATCTCCTTGTGGTTTTGATTTGCAATTCCTAATGACTAATTATGTTGAGCATCTTTTCTTATGCCTATTGACCTTTTGTGTATTTCCTTTGGCGAAATGTCCATTCAAAGTATTTGCCCATTTACTAATTGGGTTATTTGTCTTTTTGTTATTGAGGTATAAGAATTGCTTATATATATTTTGGATACAAGTCCTTTGTCAGATATATGACTTACAAATAGTTCTTTCCAGTATTTCAATTATCTTTTTTACTTTCCTGATGGGGCTGTTTGAAAGTGTTTTTAATTTTAATGAAGTCCAATTTATCATTTTTTTCCTTTATGTGCTTTTGGTGTTATACCAAGAAGTTATTTCTTAACATAAGTTTATAAAGACTTCAATTTTTTTTCTTTTAAAGTGTAGAAGTATACACTTAAATTACTAGTTTTCAAAGGCAATAAAGGCTCAGATGATAAAATGTTTTAATTATATATTTTGATTCAATCAATAATTATTTATTGAGCACCTACTATGTGCCAAATGGAAGAAATTAGGTTTTAGGATTTTTAAAAAATATGATGATACATTCCCAACATTAAGGAAATTTTCATCAAGCAGAGAAGTGACACACAAACAGTTATTAAGTACTGCAATGAAATATTATCATAGAGTTATGTTTTGCTTACATATTTGTGTTATGGGAGCAGAAAGAAGATACCTTTTGTGACACTCTTTGAGTTGGGTTTTTGAAGGTAAGCAATTATATTTCAAGTAAAATAAGGGAGCGGGTAGTTATTCCAGGAAGGGGAAACAACATGAGCAAAGGCAGGGAGGCATTCTCTGCAGGGGGATTATGAGTAGTCCTGTGTGCAGAGCAAAAGACGTGCTGTGGGGAAATGGGAGGATATGAGACCTGAAAGGGAGGGCCAGCATACATTAAGATGTCCTTAGCTTTTCATATGAAATAGCATGAACTTTGGGTACTAAACAGAATGACAGAGAGTCATCAAAGGTTTTTGAACAGGGAAGTTACCTGTAAACATTTGCTGGCAACCTGTTCATCTCATGATCCTGGTGGTCTGTGTAAAGCCCTTCTTAACTACCCATAGTGGACAATTTTTGCTTGCCTGCTCAGCATCCATTTTTCCTTCCCACTTCCCCACAGTTAGAGTTGCCAGATGAAATACAGGGTACCCAGTTAAAATTTTTTTTCCTTTGGAATGCACTTTATTTTTTTTTTAATTAAAAAAAATTTTGTTTATTGTGGTAAAAGTCATAATATAAAACATACTATTTTAATCATATTTAACTGTACAGTTCAGTGGCACTAGTATATTCACATTTTTGTGCAACTCTCACCATCATCCATCTCCCGAATTTTTCACCTACCCAGGTAAATTTGAATTTCAGAGAGACAATGAAAATTTTTTCAGTATAAGATGTCACATGCAGTATTTGGGTCAAGCATATACTAGGGGAATTGATTATACAAAGAAAACATTGAGCCAAACCCAGAATGAAAGCATAAATTATGTGTTTACTTGACAGAGGAAACAGAAAAATCAAAAACTGGGAGACACAAGTGGGTATAGGATTTTTAAAGCCACCCGTTGTAGCTAGAATTGAATAGGCTACAGCAAGAAGATGGGAGTGGGTGTAGGTGGAAGGATGATATGAGTTCTTGAGATGATGTGGGTTCTTGAGATCATTGCAGGACTTTGGCTTTGACTCTGGGTAAGATGGGGACCCTATGAAGGTGCTGAGCAGAGGAGTGGCATGATCTCACATTTTCAACGCATCCCTCTGCTTTCTTGTAAAAGCCAGACTGTAGGAGTAAAGGATAAAATTAAAAAGATGAGTTGTAGAGGCTTTTAAATAATCCAGGTGGATGATAATGCTGGCTTGGACCAGGGTGTTAGCAGTGAAGGTTGTGAGAATTGGTCATATTCTTTCAATGGATTAGACGTGATATGTGACCAAAAGCATAGACTCAAGCATGACTTTAAGAATTTTGGTCTTCAACTAGAAGAATGGTGTTGCTATTTATAGAAAAGGGGGGAATCTTCAGAAGAAACAGATTTGGGATTAGGATGGGGTAAAATAAAGAACTGGGTTTTGGAAACAAAGTTTGAGGTAACCTGTGAGATGTCAAAGTGAAGTCTCTTAGGCTGCTGCATGAGCCTGCAGTCAGGAGTAGGCAGGGCATGGATGTCTCCTATGAAAAATTATAACACTGGATGAGGTCACCTGTGGAGTCAGAGGGGAGGATCATCAAAGGTGACCAAGAATGTATCTTAAAGATCTCTTCACATATCACTTTATCAGAGAGGTCTTTTATTTCTGCTATGTAATATGTATTTTGTTTGTTATCTGTCTCACTCACTAAACTATATATTCCTAAATTTTCTCTCTATCCCAGGCTTAACCTGTATATTCTTGTATGTTCAACTGCTACTCCATTTTCCTGCTTGAATATCAAATAGGCAGTCCAACCAAACTCAGAATGTTCAAAACCAAATTCCTGTGCCTCTTCCCCAAATCTGTTTCACCTTCAACCTTCACCAGTTCAGTTGGTAAAAACTCCATCCTCCCATATGCTTCCACAGGCTGAAAAACTTTGGAGTCACCACCAAGTCCTCTCTTTTTCTCCCATCTCCTACTGAGTCTATTAGAAAAACATGTTTGCCTTATCTTTGCAATAGAATAAATATGACTCATTTTCATGCTGTCTACTGCTGTCACCTGTTGGGGAGGCAGTCTTCATGCAAACTGCCAACCCTCTCCAGGATTGCCCAGTCAATGTCCTGCGTCTGGAATATTCCCCTACATGGAAGCTAGGTGTCAAGCTGTAACTTGGCCCCAGATTCTTCTTCCTTATTAGGAGAAACCTTTTCCCTGTTCTAGGTATGCAGTGAACTTCCTTGTATTGTATGTGCTATATGTCACCTGGCCAGCCCCACCAGTGTATCTGTCCCTCATGGGAAGAGAACGGGTCTTCCCCTGCAGCATGAGCAGGGTGCGTGCAGTCCATTGTCCTGCCTCTGCTACCAGGAAGGACCAATTCCCTAGTCATGGGAGATTTGTGCAGGCTACAGATGCTGATCTTGCTGCCTCTCTTCTCCTTTCTGTGAGTAGTGTTGTTCCAGTTGGAAAGATCAAAGGTTGGGAGACACAAGTAGGTTTAAAATTTTCAAGGGGACCCAGTGTGGCTAGAATGGAATGAACTACAGCAAGAGGATGGGAGTGGATATAGATGGGCAGATGATGTGGGTTCTTGAGATCACCGTAGAACTTTGACTTTTACTCTGGGTGAGATGGGAACCGGAGGAAGATTCTATGAGCAGAGCAGGGGCAATCTATTAGGAAAACATGTTTGCTTTATCTTTGCAGTACATGTGAATCTTACCCATGTATGCTACCTTCTGCATGTCAAAGAGCTCCTTGTTGTTGTCAGTCCTCTTTGCTGACTCCGCAACCCCAGAAGATGCAATAGGCTGAGGTATGTGGGCTCCGACTTCTGGTGGTTGGTATTGTTATGATCTTTGCCATCCTCCATGCAAATCCTCACCTGGGATTGGTAGCTGGTTTTTCCTGCTCAACACCAGCCCTTGTCTGCATCATCTACTCTCACTAGAATCACTGTAATAACCTCCTAACTGGTCTCTTTGCTTCTAACTTTGTCCTTTCATGTTCATTCTTAAAACAACCAGAGTGATCCATGGTGATCTTGTTACATGATAGATAAAGTTATTCCTCTGCTCAAAACACTACAATGGTTTTTCATTCTACACACCACAAGAGTGAAAACTTACAGTGAGCAATAACCACTGCCCCATCCCCCTTCCCCTCCCCTACTGCCTTCCCCTCCCCCCATGCCTTTACCTCTCTGAACTCTCTGCTACTATTCTCCCATTTGCTCTCTTGCTTCAGCCACACTGGCAAACTCATTGTTTCTCTAATAAAGTCAATCACTGTCCCAAGTTACAGTCTTTGCTTAGTTCTTCCTTCTGCTTGGAATGCTCTTCCCCTAGTCACCCACATGACTAAAAACCTCAACAATTTCAAGGACGCCAATCTTGACCACCTTATTTAAAAGTGCAAACTGTCTCCATCCCTATGTCTCCCTAGGACTCTTGATCCTTTTGTGTTTCTCTAATTTTTTTTTCTTCAATAGCATTTATCATCTTCTAACATGACAAATGATTTACTTATTTATATTTATTGTTTATTTTCTGCTAACCTCCTCCAACTTGCTGGATTATAAATTTCAGGAGGTAAAGAGCCTTCATATGTTTACTCTTTGGTGTATCACAAGTGTCTAGAAAGATGCCTGGCACATGATGCAATAGACTTTTGTTGACTAAATAAATGTTTTGATTACTTCTATGTCTCTAGTGACCAGAATAGCATATTCCACAAAAATCTATTTGTTGGATGAATGAATGAATGTTTCTATTAATGAAAATGATGAGTTTTAGGAAAAACAGTAAGGATTCAAAAAGAAAAGAAATATAGTGACAATATACTTAGCTTTCATTGTATAAAGTTTATGACAGGGAATTTAGTCTTTTTTTATCCTGTTTTAAAAGCACTATATAGATGAATTATCTATAAGAGTGGAAAAATTTGAAGTAAAATTAGGAAACCATTGTTATAAATGCACCTTAAAATAAATAATATGGTCAAAATAGACAGGCTATGTGTAAGACCAAGTGGAATAAATGAAGCCCCGGAGGCCTCATCATGTCACAGTCACAGTGACTTCTCATGAGATGAAGCCAGGAATTTAGACATGTTCTTCCATATTGCACCAGGTAAAAAACGGAAATAGGTCTCTCTTTGAATTTGATAATCTCTGGCAAAATGACCTAACCATTAATATTTTTTTCACTCTACTTCTAGCTTTAGCATATATTAAAGAATACTCTAACATGTTTAAAAAACAGTGGTACAGTTAAATTACTAATGTGACCATTTTAATTCTGCATTTTATGCTCCTTTAATGGTTATTACTTATTTTGGGCATATATGTGTGGCCATACATTGCTCTCCTGCCAAAGATTGGCAGTTTGTTAAACATAATAATAAATAATTTTTCACACTGCTTTTTAAGTGATGACAGTGCCTCTTGAGTGTACAGAATAGAGGGCATTTAAATTGCTAAATTAACATAACTTAATAATTGATTTCTCCCTTGGATAGATATTTCTTGACAAGCTATTCCAGAGGATTTAGGAGCTATGTTAATGATAAATTTTTAGAGTTCGATGGTGCTGCCCATGTGGAATGAATATTTGGTTGACCTTTTTCATTTTCCTCAGGAGCTATTACACTTGGTAGTAGACAATTTTTCCCCAGACTTACTGAGATATAGCTGACATATAACATTGTGTAAGTTTAAGGTGTATAAAGTGATGATTTGATGTATATATACATTGTGAAATGATGACCACAATAAGGTTAGTTAACACAGCCATCACCTCACATGATTACCATTTTTATTTTGTAGTGAGAACATCTGAGATCCACTCTCTTAGCAACTTTCAAATACACAATACAGTATTGTTAACTATAGTCACTACGGCAGCTGATAATTTAAACTTTATTATGAACATATTTCTGAACTTGACTTGTACATTTTTGACACCTCCCTGCCCATGTTTTTCATGACTAAAACATAAAAGTCTTTGATTCTCTCCTAATGAATTTCAAAAAGCTCTTTTTTTCTTTTATGCATTTTACTTCTCATGGTTTATTAATCTTTCTAGAGAAAATAGAAAAAGATGCTAAAGAGTGGAAATTAGGAATTTATCTTACTATTAATTCAGATATTAGAGGCATAGATATACTTAAAATTCATCAGCATTTAAGGGGTAAACAATAAGCAGTTCCATTTCATTTTTGAAAATAGTTCTATGAAATTTTATGGTTAGAGATGAATTATTGATTGTCTGGTCAAAGAAGTTACACTAAGATTTTCAATCATTAACATAAATATCCAGCACCAATAATTCTTTAGCGGATATGAAGAAATCCTTAAAACAGGAAAGTAATAAAATATATTTCATTCTGTGAGGAAAAGGGAAATGTAGTACTAAAGAAATGCAGAACAAAGAATAAAGAAAAAAACCCCAAATCCAAAAAAAGGAAGTGTTCATAGGCATAAAAATAATAAGTAACAAAAATTAGAGCTGATAGTTCATGGTAAATTCCATGAGAGTCATCAATGTATTAGGATGAAAGAAATATACATAACAGAATGAAAGATGGAACCAGTCAGGGATTCCATAGGCTGATAATGAAGTCTGTATGTGGACTATATGAGTAAATCTGAGACCAGGCCTTGACCAAAGAAGGGACTTGGAAGACTTCAGTCAATCTGATACCCTAGCAAATATTTCCTTTTATTCCAAGAGATCGTTGTACTCCTCATTTTACTTCAAATTCTCAAATTTGGATTTGCCTCCAAATTCCCGTATACAACAGTATCTTTCACTAGAGTAATGACAAATTATAATAATAGCTAACATTTATTGAGTACTTATCCAAGAAATTATAGCTAAAAATTTTTCTGGCTCTAAGCTTTCATTTGTAACAATTACTCCATTTCCCTAACATTATTAAGTTCTGACTAAGTGTCAGGTACTGTTCCACATGCATTATGTGCATAAACTCTTTAATCCCTGTAACAACCTATTGGATACAGAAAAGGAAATTGAAGCACAGAATGTATTTTACTTAAGGTCACACTACTAAAAAGTCATAAGATTAAGATTTGAATGAAGGTATTCCAGTTTCATATTCCTAGGAGTCTGTACTTTCTCTCTACCTACCCCTCTCCTTACTTCCTTCTTTTGTCAATTTTCTCTCTCTTTCTTTTTTTGTTCATTCTCTCTTGTTCATTTATCATTTCATTTATCCATTCATTAAATCTACTTATTGTTTCATTTATTCATTCATTCAATCACCAAAACTCTGGTTTAGCTTCTACCATATGCCAGACACTAGGTTGGGTACTCAGAATATGAAGACTCCTGCTTAAATGCAGCATAATGTGGGAAAAAAGAATAAACCAAATAAAGCAACCAATTAACCAAATTCATAAGGACCAGATAGCAATTCAGCACTGGGGATTCCTAATGCTTCAAGGCTATGGCTTTTGGGCATCTGCCTACACTGTTTTTGTTAATCTCCATATTGCTTTTAGCTCTCAAAAATCAGACCTGACTTCAGGTTTCAAATCTTGTCCAACAAATAACAACATTTTGTCTTTGATTTGAAATTCTCCAGTACAGAATTCACAGCTGTTACGTCTAATTCCACAGTGACTCCTTAAATCTGTTTCATTATATGTAAATCATTTATTTACAATCCCTGCAAACCTAGAGCCTATAACAAAGCAGAACTAATATTTGTATTCCACATCAGTTATTCTCAACCATTAGAATCCTTGGAAGAACTGAATAAAAATATAGAATGGAAACCACTCTAGACCATATGCAAGGGTGGGGTCCAGACATATAATTGTTTTTAAATCTCCCTAAGTAATTGCAATGTTTAGTTGAGATTAAGAACCACAGATCTATATTATTCAGGTACTTTACTAATAACTGTATCTAATTTATTCATCAAACCTAAAAAACTGGCATAAAGAGGAAAAGCTTCAAAGTAATAAAATAATAAAATTGTTGGTGAAATAAATGTAATAAAAGATGTGATAATAGACCCAAGAATATTAGACTCTAGAATCAACTTATTATTTTTTAATGTAATATTTCAAACGGAACGACTTGACTTTATCTCTTATTTCTGAAAGATGAGAAGAAACAAACCTCTATAATAGAATTGACTAAATATTGCCCTGCTTGGAAGGTTTCTAGACCAGATGATTTCTTTTTTTTTTTTTAATAAATGTATTTATTTTTATTTATTAATTTTTGGCTGCATTGGGTCTTCGTTGAGGTGCGTGGGCTTCTCATTGTGGTGGCTTCTCTTTTTGCAGAGCATGGGCTCTAGGCACGCAGGCTTCAGTAGTTGTGGCACGCAGGCTCTAGCATGCAGGCTCAGTAGTTGTGGCACACGGGCTTAGTTGCTCTGCGGCATGTGGGATCTTCCTGGACCAGGGCTCGAACCCGTGTCCCCTGCATTGGCAGGCAGATTCTCAACCACTGAGCCACCAGGGGAGCCCCCCCCAGATGATTTCTTATAGTTACTTCTCCATTAATAATTTTACTGTTAAACACTGAGATATGCAAACTCATTATGATACAGTAAATTCCTGATAATTTTATTCAATTAAAATATCCAGCAATAGACCTTTGCTTGTCGGTTCTTAGTTTAATGTGATCAATAGTGTTTTGTTAATAAGTATAAAACAGATTTATTATCTTTACAGAAATTCTAGGCCACTTTTTAATTTCCACTGAATTTAAGAATCTTTTCATCTGAGGAATTTCTGTTATTCTGAAGTTCTTATAATGCTTAAACTAGAATACACATCATTCACTAGCTGATGTATGTGGCTTAATAGACATATACTTCATTTTTATAGTGTCTTAAATCTAAATAAAAGATGAGAAATTTCTAGTCAATTGTTGCCATGATCAATGTTAATAACACTCATAAATATAAGAAGTAGCTATTTCTCATATTACAACATGAAATAAAAATATTGAATTATTAATGTGGAAAAACATTCATCTGTACAATTCTTAATCTATATAATTAGAAGATATAAGGAGATGAAGTGTGCATAAGGAGTTATTTTGTTTGTTATTGTTTTTTATTTTTGTTTTCAATTGAAAGTCTTCAAATGTTTCTTTGTTCAGCTATAGAATACAGAAGTAACACTGAAGAGGATCTTTCTAGCTGGAAGAATTACTAAGCAGTCCTTTTAGATATGTAAATATAAGAAAAGTATACACCCCTGTCCCAGAGGAAGAATATTTAGTGGAGCCTTGATAAATGATTTCTTCCACAGTGTTTTGATGGGGCGGGGTGGTGGGGGGAGGGGGTTTGCACAATTAGCATGAAACCTCTGGAGGGAGAGGAAAAGAGAGACTCTTTTTTTTTTTAAACATCTTTATTGGAGTATAATTGCTTTACAATGGTGTTTTAGTTTCTTCTTTATAACAAAGTGAATCAGTTATACATACACATATATCCCCATATCTCCTCCCTCTTGCGTCTCCCTCCCTCCCACCCTCCCTATCCCACCCCTCTAGATGGTCACAAAGCACCAAGCTGATCTCCCTGTGCTACGTGGCTGCTTCCCACTAGCTATCTATTATACATTTGGTAGTGTATATATGTCCATGCCACTCTCTCACTTCGTCCCTTCTCACTCCCCGTGTCCTCAAGTCCATTCTCTAGTAGGTCTGTGTCTTTATTCCTGTCTTGCCCCTAGGTTCTTCATGACCATTTCTTTTCTTTTCTTTTTTTTTTAGATTCCACATATATGTGTTAGCATACGATATTTGTTTTTCTCTTTCTGACTGACTTCCTCTGTATGACAGACTCTAGGTCCATCCAGCTCACTACAAATAACTCAATTTCATTTCTTTTTAATGGCTGAGTAATATTCCATTGTATATATATATATGTGCCACATCTTCTTTATTCATTCATCTGTTGATGGACACTTAGGTTGCTTCCATGTCCTGGCTATTGTAAATAGAGCTGCAATGAACATTTTGGTACATGACTCTTTTTGAATTATGGTTTTCTCAGGGTATATGTCCAGTAGTGGGATTGCTGGGTTGTATGGTAGTTCTATTTTTAGTTTTTTAAGGAACCTCCATACTGTTCTCCATAGTGGCTGTATCAATTTACATTCCCACCAACAGTGCAAGAGGGTTCCCTTTCCTCCATACCCTCTCCAGCATTTATTGTTTGTAGATTTTTTGATGATGGCCATTCTGACTGCTGTGAGATGATATCTCATTGTAGTTTTGATTTGCATTTCTCTAATGATTAATGATGTTGAGAGACTTTCAATTGCTCTCCGTTTAATTGTGAAGTTCAGTGTTATTTCAAATTCTCTCACAGACTAAGACAATTGACTAGATCAGAAAGGGCTCCAAGAGATCACAAGGAGAATTTATCATGAGGGAAGTAAGAGTTTGGACTGAGACCTGAGTTCACTATCCAGTGTCAGCAGGTTCCAGCTTGGTGTGTGGCTAAGACTGGAAAAACCTTCCTGGCTCAGTCATCTTGATGCATTCGGGAACTTAAGTGTGAAACTAAGCCTCAGTCTGATATAACTTGGAGAAAGGAAAACCTCTGAAGAACCACTCAGTTAGGGAATGAAACTACTGTTAGTGGAACTTCAAAACCAGGCCAGTGATTGGTATGGAATGGTTTCATTTAGCTTGTATGTCAGTGGGTTGTTGCAATAGTACCTGGGTGGCATTTGATTTTGAGGGGCCACCGATTTTGAAGTGATACTTTAAAGACTATAAAGTCAAGCATACCATTCTGACTCATGCTATTCCACACTGTATTGAACCAATATATAAGAAATAAAATCTAACAATCTGCCATACCTCTATGTGAAAAATTAAACAATTTTATAGAAGAACATAAAACAATACACAAATAAATGGAGACTCAAAACATATTACAGATGGCAAGATAATATATCATAGAGGTGACTATTCTCCCCAAATTAATTAATTTATTTAAGCAATTTCAGTGAAAATATCAATAGGGTTTTAAAATGGGAATTAAAAAGCTGATATTATAATTAAACTCTAAGGATCAAGATTTAGTGTTATAATAGTTAAAATAGTGTGGTATTTATTTATTTAACATATTCTTATTAAGGGATTACCATGTGCCACGAGCTGTTCTAGGCACCTAAGGTTCACCAGGAATAAAACAGATTTTAACCCTCATGGAGTTTATTCTTAGCTGGGGTGACAGACTATAAATTATAGACATTATAAATAAATGAATTATACTTTATATTAGAATATTAGAATATATTGATGACATTTGAACAAAGGCTTGATGGAAGTGAGGATAGCCACACAGATATCTGGAAGAAGGGCATTCTCGACAGAAGGAAGGGCAAGTCAGAAGTAAACAGGAGGCCAGTGTGGCTGGGGTGATGGTGGAGATGAAGTCATAAAATGAGGAAAGTTAAATCATGCAGAGCCTTGTGTAAATGGGAAGCATTTGCAGAGTTTTGAGCATGTGATTGACACGTTCAGATTTATGTTTTAAAGCATCACTCTGATTCATGTCATGTTAAAAATAGACAATAAGGGCCCACAAGAGAAGCAGAGAGACTTGGAAGGAGGTGATTACAATAATCTAGGTGAGAGATGATAGTGGTTTAGAGCAGAGTGCTTAGTGGAAGTGGTGAGAAGTGGCAGATTCTGGATATATTTTGAAAGTAGAGCAAATAGAATTTCTTTACAGTTTGATGTGGGGTGTGAGACACAGGGAGGACTTGAGGATAACTCCAAATTCTTTACATTGAACAACTGGAAAGGTGAGATTTCCATCATTTGAGATGGAGAAGATGCAGGGAGTTTGGGAGGGGAATATCAAAAGGTAAGGTTTTTGACATTTTAAGGTTCAGTACCTTTTAGATACACATGTGGAGATGATAGATGTTCAATAGGCAGTTGGATATATATATATATACTTGGTTGTAGGGTCTGTAGAGGTAAAGATTTGTAAGTCATTAGCATATGGACAGCATTTAAGGCTATGAGGCTGATTGAAATCACTGACAGAAAAGATGGAGAACCGAGCCCCGGGTCACCTCAACATTAAGAATTCAAGAAGAAAACAGGCAATATAGCCAATATTTTATAGTAACTCTAAATGGAGTATAATCTATAAAAATACTGAACTACTATGTTGTACACCTAAAACTAATATAATATTGTAAATCAACTATACTTTAATAAACAAACAAACAAACAAATAAATATTAGAGCAAGGTCTGACCTTGAGAATGTAAACTTTCTGGAATTTGAAAAAATCTTGGAAAGTATATAGGAGTTTCCATTGGATGGGGATAGGAGTTTAAAGCAAATTTAATGTAACTCTCAGGACAAAATAATCTCTCACTGGACATAAAGTACCTATCTATATGCTTAAAAAAAAGAAGTCAGGAAGAAGAATACGATCCAAGGAAAGAGACTGAGACAGAGCCACTGGTGAGGGAAGAGAAAAACAGAGAGTGAAGTTTCCTATACTGCAAGTGAAAAATAAAGGCGAATCTAATAAAAAAAAAAAAAAGTGAACAACTATGACATCAACTCAAGAAGGGCTGAGAATTGGCCACTGTATTTAGCAATATAAAATTAGTGAGGATGGTAACAGGAGAGGTTTCTGTGTAGTGGTGGAGCAAAGACCTTCCTGGAATAGGTTTACAAAGAAAGCAAAGAAAGCAACTAGGGAGAGTGAGTAGATGACCCTTTCGAAGAGCTTTGCTGCACAGGGGAGTAGAAAATAGAGCAATAGCTGATGCTATAAGTAGGACCAAAAGAGAATTTCTTTTAAGTTGGAAGAACTTTGTATGTTATAGGAATGGGATGGATGAAGAAAAAAACTGATGGCAAAGGAGAGCACAGTAAGAGTCGCTGGAGAAGTACACTTGACTAGATGATTGTGGAGACATCACATGGTGAAACTCACGGGTGTAACAAAGTTTTCTTTGTCTAAGGTTTTTTGTTGTTGTTTTTTAAATTTTTTTTAAAGACTCATGCTCAGTCTAATAAGCTCTTTCATGCTTTTAGACATCTGGACAGATTTAAGACTTTGCTTAAAGTAAATACTCTTATATTTTGAAATCCATGAAATCAGGTAGTTTATATGCTAACTTTTTCACCCATGTTCACTTTTAATATTTGTATACTTGTTACACTATTTATCTCAGCTCATCCTGCTCACAAGCTATCTGACTTTGAGCCAGTAATCTTTGCTCTACAAACATCACAGGGTTATTACAGGAATCCAATAAAACAACTATGTAAAAGTACTTTTGGAAAATGTAAAGGGCTTTATACAAGTTATTTATCTTGTTCTCATTGGCATGTAGCCCTTTTGTTAATGAGGTTTACAGACAGCTTTGAAGAACAGTCTGCCTATCTTTAAAAGGCCAGAGCCAGCATTAAGGAATATTTTTCAGAATACTCATTTTGGCACATGCAATTCTCTTGCAGATAAAGGGAATTTCTGGTCATACAAGTTTAGGAAACACTGTGTACTATGTTTCCCCTTGGGCAATTTTAATAAATTTTAATAAATACTATAGTAAAGATAACAGTTCAAAATTGTATAGCATAATATATACTAATATTCTTGTCCTGAGAAATCTCTTTTTTGGGGAGAGTGGGTTCTGTAAAACATCCATTAAATTTCTGGGGAACTCGTGCTTCATGAGAAATGTTAAGATGGATAAACTCTACCAAAGTGAAAAATAAAATTAGGCCAATTGCAGAACATCTGAATGATGGACTTAAAAATTCTCCTGGATTGGCTTAAAGATCAGACAAAGCAATGAAGAGGGAAGGAAAAGTATTTGTTCTTCTCTATATCCCTATAAGAAAGCAGCGTCCCTGTCACAGACTAGACACTCAAATTATGCCAATAGGACAGAGATAAATGAACAAACTTTCTGTCAAACTCTTGGGAATCACTCAGCCTTTTAAAGTCTGAAACTATCCTACTTCAGCAAAAAATTGTTTTTTCTGCTTCTCTCAGATCTGGGCTAATAATATAAATGATACTAAATTTGTTATTAAAGATGGAGGAGTCAATTCCACTTTCACTTCCCATCTATTAAAAGTATAGTGAAAGGGGCTTCCCTGGTGGCGCAGTGGTTGAGAATCTGCCTGCCAATGCAGGGGACATGGGTTTGAGCCCTGGTCTGGGAAGATCCCACATGCCGCGGAGCAACTAGGCCCGTGAGCCACAACTACTGAGCCTGCGCGTCTGGAGCCTGTGCTCCACAACAAGAGAGGCCGCAACGGTGAGAGGCCCGCGCACCGCGAAGAGTGGCCCCCGCTCGCCGCAACTAGAGAAAGCCCTCGCACAGAAACGAAGACCCAACACAGCCATAAATAAATAAATAGAAAAATAAATAAATTAAAAAAAAAAAAGTATAGTGAAAGCATAAAAATCCAGTCACTGCATTCAGAGAGAGATTTGTTTTGAACTTAGTAAGTTTCCATACAACATTAGATTTTTACTTCTTATTTTTGCCATTGTATATAAAAGATGACTTTTGGTCATAATCTTCCTAGCCTATAAAATTGATACTCAACTCCTATAAAATTGATACAGTCTAACTTCCTGTGCATATGGATGAACCATGAAACAGCCTAACCTTTCCTCTTCTGGGCCCTTTTCTAGCCAATCGTAGTCCTCTAGGCCACTCCTGCCTCATATATCGAGGGCTATACTTGGACCTTCTTTTTGTTAGGAGGTGTGCCAATCCCAAAATAGCAAATTCATAAACCCCATAGGTCTGTTTCGTTTCATTGCTTGAAAATTCAATTGATGAATTAAAAGAGAAGTATACACTATTATCATGTCATTATGAGAAATTAGATCACTACACAGGGGATCAACACACAGAAGAAAATATTCTGTTAGGGCTATTCAGATGTAAAAAAATTCAAATGATAATTATCTTTGATACAGAGAAGAAACTGGGGCTTAATCAATAATGTATAAAATAAGCCACAATTAACAAAGAACTGAATTTTTGGATGAACAGTTACTGGCAGTAGTTGACATGGAGTGAAGAAGGCATAAAAATGGGCAAAATACAGTTAATAACTGGACACATCCCTATGGATGAGGGCTTTCAGCTGGAACATAGCAGAGATCTTTGAAAGAATAGCATTTGTGATAAATGGTATCTTATAGTATTTTTAAATAGATATGTGGTATATTCATAAGCCAAACATTTAAACATACAGCTAACAGGTTTGTATGAGACTATGTAGAATCTGTATATTATGGTATTTCATAATATGGCACAATAGCATGAGGAAATAAAGGTCTTTTGTCATTACTGAGGTGCATATTGCTCACACAGTTATATCAACTTTTTCTAAGTGCCCATTTTTGTCCTTGGTGGTTCAGTCTAAAACAGCCTTGTATCACTAAAAATCCACAAAACCCTTACTTTTGGTAAAGGCACATCCCATATTTCATCTTTTATAAAACTTCAGCTCAGTGTCCTTCATGTACAGAATGCAACCATTAGACAATTACTAGATTGTGATCTCAGAATTACTCTTGCCACCGATTCTTCATTTTGTTTTACATGTTTTTGGCCAAGTTCTTCTGCCTATCTGGCATGAATTAAAGAAGTGAAAAAATGCAAACAAAAATCTATTTCTGATTTTATATTTCTTCAGCCTGCACATTTACATATTACCCATCTATTATGTCGCATTTTATTAATTTAAAGAACAGTCACAAATTAATGTCAAATTCTAAGAGGAGAGAATAACAAGGGCAACACTTTTGAAAAGGGGAGCATCAGCTCGGTTCATGCAGAGTACCTAAGTTCAAAGTGGGGTGACAAGCAGAGAAGCTTGAGAGGTGAGGAGGCCAGCCAGTTTGGAAAGGACCTCCCATGACGTGCCAAGGATGTGTTGTTGTGTGATCACTGGAAAGATCAGCCACCCTTAGCTCTGGGAAGAACTACGGTAATTCCTCAGTCACTAATGAACAAAAAAATATCAAAATGCATTGCATATAGTAAAGTGTAACTATTGTTTTGTGAAACTTCAGTTTCAGTTTTACACCCACATGCACACAGATGTATACATATACATGCACACATACGTGTGTGCGCAGTAAAATGTTGCAACTAAATCATATTTCTTACAGTGGGTAGCAGATGGGTCCTTAGTGTGTGTGGAGCCCAAGGCAAAAGAGCAAAGAGAGGCCTACATGCCATAACTCCAAATATGTAACAATTATACATCAAGCTAACAAACTGTCAAATAAAAATATGTCCTACTATCTTCCTTGAAATAATACCTTCACACTGGCTTTTAGGCCAGAATGAATAATTCTCAGACTCCTTGAAGTTCCACACCAGAACTTAGTTACCCAGATATGGCCCTGGACTGCAGCCTGCTCTCCTTCTCTTCTCAGCCTCAGCTCCTTCCAGAATACTGGTCTGTTTTACCTGTGTATATGTGGATACCTCAGTCAGCGCTTTTAAACTCTGTGGGACCCAAAAAACAGGCATCCCTTGGCCTCTTCTTAGGTCTAGGGATGGGTGCACCGGAGGGCGGGCAGGGACAGATGTTGCTCCTAGAAACAAGCTCATACAGGCCCTGAAGGCTAAGGTCTGTGTGGTCAGAAAGTCTGGGCTGCCAGGAACTTGGCGTGTGGTCAAAAAGGGGTGCTGGTGTGGCTCACACCTGTGCAATTTCCCCTGGTCCCACGGACTCTTCATCCTTAGGGAGAGGCACAGAAGGCCAGAGATAGACCTGCTAAATTGTGGACCCCTCTTGCCCAGGTTTAAAAGCCATACTCATAGTAGTTAAAAATTTTAAATGCCACTGCCTTGGAGCATCTGTTCAGAGTAAAAAAATACAACAGAGATTTTTGGGAAAAAAAGTAAAGAATTAAAAAAAAATCATACTCAAGTAGAATAAAATAATCAACTCTAGACAAATAAATATGTGTAATTATGAAAGACTAAAAGATCAGAAAAAAATAAGGTTGGATTAGAATGAATTTTCAAAAATCAATAATAACACCTAGAGAAAGCATCCTGGCATGAAGGAACATGAGAGTACAAAGGAGGTGAGAAGACCGGGGTTCTCGTCCTGCTCTGGACAAATAAGTCATTTAGTTTTTCTAAGTAGGCATCAATTTCATTGTCTGTAAAATTAAGAAAAGGAAAAAAAGTCTCTAACTGCTTCAGAAGTCTTATATGTGAAAAAATGATAAATGGACATAAAATTGTAGTGCAACTGATTTTTTAAAAAGTATCTAATCAGGATGCTTCCATGTTTAAAACACTTCTATGTTTTCCCATTGCTCTGAAAATAAAATTGGACTCCTTATTACAGCCGACAAGAACTTAAATGATCTGGCCCCTGCTCACCGCCCCTGTGTGCCCTGTCTCCTGCTTCTTCCTCTCCTGACAACTAGACTACATTACCCTGCCATCCTTTCTTCCCAAGAACGTGCCCAAGAAGCTCTTTCCCACTGTCGGTGCATTGGCACTTAGTGTTTCCTTTGTTTCAAAAACTCTAAGCTTTTCCATTGACTCTCTGTACTCTTTTGGGTTCCGGTTCAAACTCCACCTCCTGAAAAGCCCTTCAGTGCCATGTCGACTTATCCTCCCCACCCACCTCGCACCTGCCCCTTGATCACATTCACTCCCTTTTACATGTATGTGTTTATTGTCTGTGCCCTCATCTGCCCTATTCATTAGCGCCCCAACCACCCAGAACGGGACAAATTTCCCAGCACTTCAGTAAGGTCACCGCTAAATATTTATTGAAAAATTAATGACCATGAGAACACAGTATTAATAAATACTATAACCATACTGTTTATTGCTTGTAATCAATGTGTCAAGAATTTTGTCATTCATAGTCAGTGTTTCTATTCTTTACGACGAAGCTACAAGTTAGGCATGACTATTTACCTGTAACTGATACTCAGGGAGGTTACAGAGTAAGGACACCCAGGTAGTTATTGGCAGAGATGGGATTTGAATCCAGGTCTACTGACTTCAAACAAGTCACTGTTCCACACTGCCTCTCTGACACTTCCTGTCACAATTAATGTATCCCTCCTTTAAACTCTAGTATCATTTTTGACACCACTTTATTCATCATGTTTTGCAATATTAATTTGGGCAGATTATTTTCACTGCATATTATTTTCACTTTTGCAAGTTTTACAGGGAATGTCTTCTGAATCTCAACCACTGCCTAACATACTACTTACCCACATTACCTAGCAAACATTTGCAGCTGGAAAAAATAATTGGAAGTACAGAATATATGAGCCAGGAGCATTACTATCTCTTTTACAAATGAAGCATGTTTATTAAAATTTCTTTTTCACAAGTTAACTCCCCTCTGGAAAGCAACAGGAAGAAAGTTATGGATCCTAGTCCTGAACTTTTAATGAGGTAAAATTTAGTGTTCTGAAAATTTTTTTATTATCCCGTGGATAATTATGCTCTTCTAGAACACCTGATTAAATCCATGGCGCACAGAAACAAAATTGTTTCAGTTAAGCTTATTTTTTCTTTTCATCTTTGTTTTCAAAATGTTGGTAATAATTACACAACTTTTCTATGAGTAATAGGCCTGTTTCGGAGTGTGCTTTTATGAGACTATTTTTATCAACTATTTTGTGAACAGAGTTTTCAAGCCACTGCCGTAAAACCTCTCCTGTTGGCTAATAACCCACCCTGACTATGTAATTTAAGTAACTTTACTGCCCTAAACAAAGGGCGATCCTTGTGACTAGGATTTGCAAGTCACTTTCTGACAGCTCCACAGTACCTGACAATAGTTTCATGTTTCCTCCAAACGACCCCTGTGCAGTTTATACACTAATACTACAGTCATCCTACGCTGATAACCTTCGCTACTCCCCAATATAGACACTCCCCAAAATAATATTCTCTTTTCCTTTGTTTTAATATACCTTTTAAACACTTGTTACTGAAAAATTAAGTGTTAGGATTTAAATTACAATCTTATAACACTTGTTATTTAACGGTATTAACATACCTTAAATAATCCTGTTATTGGGGATAATTTCGAAAAAATGATTTATAATGTTCAGGTGCATAATTTAGCAGTATTTATAAAAGGATGATAAAAATAATAATTAGGATATTATTTCAGCTTTTGTCAAAAAATGTCTGCAGTTAGAAGATGAATAAGTTCTGGGGATCTAATGTACAGCAAGGTGACTATAGTTAATATTGTATAATTGAAAGTTGTTAAGAAAGTAAATCTTAAATGTTCTCACCACACACACACACACGGTGATGAATGAATTAACCAATCTTATCATGGTAATCATTTTACAATATATACTTATACAAAATCATCACACTGTATACCTTAATTTTACACAATCTGTAGAGCAAACCATCACATTGCACACCTGAAACTTATATAATCTTATATGTCAATTATATCTCAATAAAGTTGAAAACAAAGGAAATATCAGGCAAAGAAATATGATATAAATAAAACTTTTAAAGTACTTTCTTGAATCATCTCAGGAGTAATATGAATTAAAGCACAGTTTATTTATTTTTAAAATTAAAAAAAATATGACATATATTTTAGGATTACATTGCAGGATAGGGGCATGATATTTTTAAAAATACTAGTATATCATTATTTCAAAGCATTTGGAAATCACTCTTCCTACAATATTGGGAAATTTAAAATAAGTATGCCGATAATCACAATGTTTAAAAATCTTTAGTTACATCTATAAAAAAGTGTGAGTGAGTTAGCAATGGCACAGAATTTCTCTTCTACACTGGCTGAAATGCCTTCACCCAGAACTGGAAGGCAAAGAAAGTTAAAGACAAGTACTTTAGGTCTTCAAATACTCAGAATCCTCCACATATATACCACTATCTGTTGAGTCCAATAGAGACAAACATCATTTATTCATAGGTCCTCATCCTAATTCTGTAATCAGTTTCTGAAAATTAATCTGACATGAATTGTCTTATATTCTATAATGCCTAAATATTTTGGGGTTATATCTTAAAAAAAATAATATTTGAAAAAAACTACATGTATGAGTACCCCACTCCCCAGAAGTACTAGAGGAATGCTTTAAGCACCAAATGGTTTGTTAGCGAATAGACAAGATCTTAAGTTCTTTATGCCTTTGAAAGCATATTTCTTTAATTTTAGTCTAGATTAGCATAATATGGCATCACTATATTTTGAAGACTTCTAAGAAAAAGACAAGATGACCATAAAGTCCATTTTCATACTCAAACCAATGTCATTCTGTAATTCTCTGGGGAAAGGTATAGCACTGTATTACTGATGATATAATTAAAATGAAACAGTAATAGTAAAATGACATGTTAGTTTCCTAAACTGAGGATTGTGTGCAAATGCCCTATTCTAAAGAGCTTGGTGGTTTATTTACTGAATTAATGTCAGTTTAATTATCTGAAGAAAAGAGGAATAAGTTTTATTCAAATTTGAAATATAGCTCATGAAATCTAGCTGTCAGATTGTAGCTTATTGTTAATACCTAGCTTAAGATTTCTATAAAATACATGGATAAAGGCTAAAATAGTAAAGCCTTTAATGAAGAGTTGTTTGCTTCTCAGCCACCAGAATTGATGGCGGTCTCAGGAAATGTCTGGTTGACTTGGCTTCTTTTGCTTTTACAGTTGAAGGAGGAAACATAAGAAGCTCCTCCATTTGTTTCAACTGGAAAAATGAGGAAGTGCTCAATTTATTTTATGATAAGAAGTCTAGTGCTATTTGTTTTGTGGTACGGTCACTTGCTTCTTAATCGCTATGTTTTAAAACCTCCTGATATTCCAAATGACACCAATTTAGCTACCTGATTTATGAGGTCTTGATGATTAAGGAGCTCAAGCATCCAGAGCTATAACTTGCAAATATCCAGGAGATGGTCTAAGCCTCATGTGCAGGATGTGCAAATGCCTATGTCATCTTAATCTGATTCCAGACCTACCAGCAACTGACCTTCTTTCTCCTGTGCTGGGAACAAGTGGTTCAGCACAGAAAAGCGCCAAACAGACTGTTGGTTTCCTTGGCCTGGGTCTATGCCCCACCCGAAAGGAAAATCAATTCCTTCTAAAAAACAGTAAAAGTCTAATGACTTCAGATATCTTTTTACGTAATTTCTCATTAGCTGGAGTACTGCTGTGGTCTTATCAAACACATGGAAAATAATAAGTCAAATAAGATATTATAAAAAATTTTTTGCAGTGATAAGCCATAGATTAGTCATGAATTGTACATAATACCACTTATAAATCAAAATTATTGTTACTGTACTTTAAACAGTCCTGGATATAGATTATTAATATATCTATAGAGATATATAGATATATTTAGATATTTATTCAATTTATAATTTATTCAATTATAGATACGTTCAAACAGATATGTAATTAAATTCTTTTTAAGAGAATCAAGTTAATAGCAAGTAATGAAAAATTCAAATATATATATGTGCATAAACCCACACATATTTTTGAGAGAATCAAATTAGGAGCAATTAATGATAAAGGAAATAATACTGCACTTTTGATCAACAAGTCAAAACACAGTAATGTTTATTACATGAATGACACAAATATTTCATACTCCTGTCAAATGATACAGCAAGTAAACACTTCCATGTAAGAGCATGTCATATGTGTCATACCTTTTCATGGACTTTCTGGCCAGGTTCCATCCCTTCAAGATGTTCTGACTCTGTGGATCCCTCACTTGATGCCATTTTTCTTTGTATATGAACATTTTGTTCACGCAAGGCAACAATCTGCAAAATAAAAGCACTATGCCTTTAAAATCTAAGATAGAGCATGAAATATAAGAAAACTGAGTTTACTTGACTGTGGCTAAGAACTAATGAATACAAACAAATAGTCAGAAAATAAACATTAAATTTTACTCATATTATTAGTTCAAAAATATTTCTAAGATTTAGGTTAGCATTTCAAATAACATTTATAATATTTATAGGAATGTGAAATTAAGAAAATATTTTCTAGTTGGAAAATGTATCTATCTGGTTTGAAATGTTTTTAAATCAGTGGCATGACCCATGTGTTATTAATTCAGAAATTACTTTTTAATTTAACTTATGAAATATAATAAAATTTGTATTAGTCTGAATTTTTAAAGTATGAAAGAAAGATAAATCAGAAAATTGACAACTAAAGACTAATGTGAGCACATTCATCTTCCCTAAGAGACAGCACATCTGCAATTTTAAAACAAGCAAATAAATAAGCTAGACTTAAACAATTTGTGCCACTATCATGAGCACTTAGAATTAAACTGGTCTCATTGTCATTATTTTAATGGCCATTATTTTAGCACTTCTAGTCCAAATATAGTTAATTTACAAAAAAAAAATTCTCAGAAGGCAATTAATTTTTGCAGAATTTTAGCTCAGATTTATACACATGATACTTTGAACTAAGAAACAGATTCCCAGATGGTTGTAGTTTAAGTGATCTTAATAATATATAGAGTAGAAAATCACATTACAGCATTTTAAAAATATATTTGCTATTCATACATATTATTTTGAAAATATTTACATTACATTAATACCATAAATTATTTGTTTCTTGGCAAGTTTTATTATAGTATCAACTCAGATATAGAGTCAGTATTGGTTCTAGGGGAAATCAATGTCCATAGTATTTAGTACATATTAAGCATATAAGTTTAATATGATTCAATATTTATTGAATATTTATTGAATTTTATATTTATATTGAATATTTATATTAAATAAATATAGAATCATATTAAAATTATAAGTTGAAATTATGAGACCAACATGTCACACAGACAAAGAATTATCAAGTAAACAAAAGACATGGAGAGATTGGGTATGTGTCCTGCTGCCTGCCATTGCTGCCCACATGCCAATGATATATTCATGAGAAAAAGTGATTTTGCATATGACCTCCAGCAATTCAACACATAACTTATCATTTCTTAAGGGTATATCACCACATAATGAAGAACAACTCTGTAAAAGCTCTTCTCTCCTGTAGTACTGCAATCACCAAATAATTGGTTCCCTTCCTCCCATTCTTGCCCATCTACAATCTATCATCCACAAAGCAGCCAGATTCATCTTTTAAACTTAAGTTATATCGTGTCACTCTTCAGCTTGCCAAAGAACTGCTCTGTTTTCCCAACTTGTTTAGCATAATTTTAAACTTCTTAACAAGGTCTATAACACCCTACATGATTCCTTCGGCCACAATGGCCTCCTTTCTGTCCCTCAAACAGACCTGGCACTTTCTCATCCAGAACTGAGGAACTTGCTGATCTTCCTGCCTGAAAGATTCTTCCCCAGCTCAGACTTCAGCTGACACAATCTCAGCTTTCAAAAGTCAGCTGAAAAACCTACTTCTCAGACAAAGTGTACCTAGCCATTATACTTTGTACAATATATCTGTGTTTATTTTGGTGTGTATCTTACTCATTAAAATCTAATATTTTATTCCTTTATTTTTGTACTCACTTTGCTTGTTTATTTAGCTAGCAGAAGTCCTAATGATATCTCATGGGAAAATAATTTTCAAAGGAGTACATTATTGACAACAACATTTTCATATGAAGCAGCACATCACATTAGTATGTGCAGGGATTCAATATAAATGTTAAATTAAATAATAAATGGATATAGAAAAACAAAGAATGTAAACCTAATTCATTCAGAAATAACAAAAGATAAAGATTTACTGTGCTTGAGAATCATCAGACATTCCTCTCATGTTAGTTAGTGTAGAAATGAATTACATCAAAGAAAAAACAAGAATGAAATAGTCCCTGGATATATCATTTTCATATTACATTCTTAACATCTTTCTCTTGCATAAATCAATAATATTATATTATAATCAATACATAATAAAACTTTATTATGAATTTTTTAATTAAACTATTGTATACTGACATTTCACTAAGATAACATCCATGACTTAAATATGTTAAGACAACAGTAACAATAAATTTTAAAATTCTATGCTTTTTCTTCCATTATTTAATTAGAAGTGAAGAGAGACCTTTTTAAAAAATATTTAAACATCAAACTTAACTCTTAGTTTACACAATAACTTCAATTTGTTTAGTAGTTCAGATAAATATCAAATACACCCTAGTGCCTAAAATAAAGCAGTCCATCTATAAAGATTTACTGAATGACTCAGTGAAATGATAAATTAATGACCTTAATTAGAAAAGTCAAAACACCAAATTCACATGGAAAACCTTATGCAAATATGGTTGTGCCACTATATTAAAAAATTACAAACTTCCAGTTTTTCATAAAATACATACATTGCAATTAATTCCAAGAAAGACAAACTTTTCAACCACTAACATGCAAACTTTACTTTTTCTAAAAAATCAGTCCTGCAAATTAGATTTTTGAAACTGGAGAATTGATGCAGGATCCTCTATATTCTCTATCATTCTAATATGATTATATTCTGTTCTATTTTTGCTCAATAACAAATTATCCTGGGTAGTTATGAAAGCAAAGCTTCAGCATCTGATTTTATTGTAGGTGTTAATAAGCTTGATTCTTTTTCCTTTCACACTGGGGAAAGTGAGATGTTCTCTCCTGCAAATACAACTTTGGGGGTTGGGTCTGCTCTTCTGTGTGTTCAAAAGGGCAGAGAGGGTCACCTAGAAATCTGTAGCTGGAGGTAGCACAGGCCTTTTTAGGAAATTCTCCCAGCTGGCTTGACAAAGGAATGCAGTAGGTGGCTTGAGAAGTGGTTTACAAATATAGCAAGCAGAATGAAAAGTGGCTGATAACCTTAAAACATTCTCTGGGCTCTACTGACAGAAAAAGCTGTTAAAGGGAGGGTTCAAGTGACTCGTCTAGAATAGTTAAGTAGGACTGGATCCCTCACTGTTAAACAGCATGATTTACAAATAGGATGGCGTGGTGGTTAGGACAAATCACTTCTGGGGAGTCTCTGTTGCATACTCAGTTGTGACATAAATGCAACAATGCACTGGAAACGCACTATGTGCCAAGAACTGTGTTGAACTATTTTAATCTGCAAATTAGGTCCTATGATCCACATTTAACAAGTGATTAAACTGAGATAAAGAGAATTTAATGAGAACTAAGGAATCAAATAAAAGTCCTTATCTTTATACTTTTTACTATGTCACATTGTCTCACATGGCTTTGCATTTGGGCTCTGTTAAGTCAGGGGAAGTTAATGGTGGGTGAAGATGGGGAGGAAGCATTTCCTTTCCAAGTTCTGCTACCCTCCCACCTTGGAATCCTTTGTACTTCATTGAACTATGGACCCCTCCCTGGACAGATTCACATGTAGGCAGAATTTTGCATGCATTTCCACACATACCAATCCACTGAGGCCCATGGAACACTGGTCAAGAGAAACTTTTCTACAGTCATTTTAACTGATTAACCATGATTTGTCAAGTGTTTGTTGACATTTGTTTTAAAATGCCCAGAATTCATTCATATTCCTTTTGGTGACAACATCTTACATTTTCACTGGGGAATTTTCCTTCCCCACTCTAATCTTAGAGAGACTGTCAATCAGGGGGCCAGAGCTCATGGCAAATGGGTGGGCACATGATCTAAGCCAGGGCAATTAGAACATTCCTTGAGAGAAGTTTCTGGCAGAGATATGGGGGAAGAGTCTCCTTTCTACTATGGAACGTAAGCTGGTGGGATAGGATCAGAGTGCTGTTTGCCATGAGTTCCTCCTCATAGAGAAGCAGGTAGAAAAGCTGGAGCCCTGATGAATTACTTCTGCTGCTGATTTTAGCCATAAATCAGCTCTATCCCTGGCATTTCAGTAAAATAAGCCCAAAATTTCCCCTCTGTGCTCAAACTTGTTTGGATTGGTTTTCTGTCACTTGTAACTAAAAGTGTCTTTGCACTTATTTGGGAGGTGGAAATGTGCCCTTCTGGCCAACCCGAGCCAGGTGCTTCCCAGACACCTCTCCTGCTCCTGGAGATCCATATGTTACAGAGATTTGGGGTGTGTTTATTTATAAAAAGATGCATGCAACTCACGGGGGTGGGGGGGAATTTGGGGATCAACCGTTAACGAGTTCACATCTGATATTACTCAGCCATAAAAAAGAATGAAATAATGCCATTTGCAGCAACATGGATGGACCTAGAGATTGTCATACTGAGTGAAGTTAGTCAGACAGAGAAAGAGAAAAATCGTGTGATATCGCTTATATGAGGAATCTAAAAAGAAAGGATACAAATGAATGTATTTACAAAACAGAAACGGACTCACAGATTTAGAGAACGAACTTATGGTTACCGGGGGTGGGGGTGGGGAAGGGTGGAAGGAAGGGATAGTTAGGGAGTCTGGGATTGACATGTACACACTACTATATTTAAAAAGGATAACCAAAAGAACCTACTGTACAGCACAGGGACCTCTGCTCAATGTTATGTGGCAGCCTGGATGGGAGGGGAGTCTGGGGGAGAATGGATACATGTATATGTATGGCTGAGTCGCTTGACTGTGCGCCTGAAACTATCACAACATTGCTTATCGGCTATACTCCAATACAAAATAAAAAGTTAAAAATTTTTTTTTAAAAATCTGGGGCAAAAAAAAAAAAAGAGTTCTTTAGAAAAAAAGAATACATGAGGCTGTACCGGTACTCATCCTGGCTAGTCAAGGTGATGACGAGGAGGAAAAAAAAAAAAAGGAAGAAGATAAAAGAATGACAGGTGACTCAAAAAGCTAACATACTTCAGCTAAAACTCTGGCATCTGTGTGATTCTTGCTCTCTGGCTTATTGCTTTGCCTTGACCCTTCTTTGTGTTTCCTGATAGCTCATTAAGCTTCTGACAGCCTGACTCACTGCTTCTAGGCACTCCCAAACCCATTATATTCCCAAGGCAGCCTTCCAAGTTTTTTTCTTTAAACCTTTGCCTCTGTCAGGTTGTTTTTGGCTCTTATCAATCTCTGACAAGCTCTGAGCTCACACAGTGGACTACTGGTGGTCTTGGTGGTCAGTCTTCTAGTCAGGAAAATTCCCCAGCCCCCATCCCTTTTTCTACCAGACTATTTCAGGGTTCCTAGCATGTCTTGCAACAGACTCTCTTCTATCCTCTTTCTCTGAAAAACAGTTTTCCTTGATGACCTGGAGAGATGCATTCATTTCACATATATTCATTGATATTTCACTGATGATATATCAGGTATTAGGAAAATTAATAGGGGGAAAAAGCAAAGTTCTTTAATTCATTCTTGTTGGGTGAGACAAACTATAAACAAAAATAAGTGGAATACCTTTTTAAATGGTGATAATTGCAAAGGGAAAATTAAAGCAAGGGAGGGATGCTATGAGGTGCAGTTTAATTAGGAATTAGGTGATTTCTGAGTATAGACCTGAAGATGAGAGGGAGGAAGCAATGTGACTATCTGGGAGAAAAACTTTCCAGGCAGAGAGTTCAGAAAATGAAATTCATTATTGAAAACAAAAGTTTGAGATTCATAAAAATGTTTTAGTGAGTTCATATGATGTAAGATGTCCTCTTCAAAAGATAGCTAAAACATCACTGAAAGTTGACATCTTGGAAACTTCAGGTATCAGGAAATGCACAGAAACATGTGATTCTTAAGAGAAATGTGATTTGGGAGAAAATAATAGAGTCTCTTTCATATCTCTATATTCTCACATTTCTGAAGTGTTTAAAATGTATTTTTTTTTCATATTTTGTTGCTCTTTATTTATTCCTAAACTTCCATGTTTATCTGTGGGGTCATATTCCTTCAGCCTGAAGAACTTCCTTTAACTTTCTTTTAGAGCAGGCCCACAGATGATAAATTCTCTTAGTTTCCTTCATTGAGAATGTCTTTATTTTACTTTCATTCCTGAAGGATATTTTTTGCCAGATGTAGAGTTGTTGACAGTTCTTTTCTTGCAGCACTTTATTTTTTTATTATTATTGTTATTTATTTATTTATTTTGGCTGTGTCACGTGGCATGCGGGATCTTAGCTCCCCGACCAGGGATCGAACCCATGCCCTCTGCTGTGGAAGCACAGAGTCCTAACCACTGGACTGCCAGGGAAGTCCCTTGCAGCACTTTATTTTTTAAATTTATCTATTTATTTATTTTATTTTTGGTTGCATTGGGTCTTTGTTGCTGAGCGTGGGCTTTCTCTAGTTGTGGCGAGCGGGGGCTCCTCTTCATTGCGGAGTGGGGGCTACTCTTCATTGCGGTGCGCAGGCTTCTCATTGTGGTGGCTTCTCTTGTGTGGAGCACGGGCTCTAGGCACGTGGGCTCAGTAGTTGTGGCTTGCAGGCTCTAGAGCACAGGCTCAGTAGTTGTGGTGCACGGGCTTAGTTACTCCGTGGCATGTGGGATCTTCCTGGACCATGGCTTGAACCTGTGTCCCCTGCATTGGCAGGCGGATTCTTAACCTCTGTGCCACCAGGGAAGTCCCTAAAATGTATTAATCTATTTATTCAACAAATATTCATTGATCATTGTTCTAAATATGAGACACCATTGGGGAAAAAAGCCCTTCACTCAAAAAGCTTACATTCTAGTAAATGAGGGAAACAAAGAAAGAAGCAGTAAGACAACAACAATAAAATAACAATCATTTAATGAGCTCTTACAATGTGCCAAAAACTGTGCTCAGCACATTATATAAATTTTTCTTCTTTACATCATTTCATCTGTACTATCTTTTCTTCCAAGTTTAAGACTTCTTGAGAGTGGACCCTGAGACAAATAATTTCGCACAGTAGTTTATTTGGAAGGTGATTCCGAGAAGCATAGCATTCTTAAATATTCTTAAAAGGCCTAGGATGAGTCCTGTCCCTTCTAGGTGTAACTGGTTGTATGACTTTGTACAAGTTTCTTAACCTCAAGTTCACGTTCCTCTGCTATAAAATGAGGGATAATAATACCTACGTTTTAGTGTGTTTGTACTGTAAAATACTTAATTGTATATGATGTACTGTAAGCATTTATAATGTAATAATGATCACCTTTATCTTCTTATTCTTATTTATACTTCATGTTCTAGCTTATTGAAGGACTTGCAGTTACACACACCCAAAATGCCATCTTGGCTGTGAGTTTTTATATTCATTTGGAATGCTCATGCACAGAGCTCCTAAAACCCTTGTAAATTCCTGACAACAGCACTCAGGGCACCTTTTGTTCTAATGGGGGATTCCGGGTGGGCTCCTGGATGGGGGCTCATCACCAGAAGGACCAAGCTGTGATTTCAAGCTTGGAATTTTTAGCCCCACCCACCATTCTCCAAAGAGGAAACAGGGGCTGGAAGTGAATTTAATGACTGATATGCCTATGTAATGAAGCCTTCATAAAATTCCCAAAAGTACAGGGGTTGGGGAGCTTCCAGGTTGGTGAACATATTCACATACTGGGAGGGTGATGTATCCCAACTCCACAGGGACAGAAGGTCCTAAACTCGGGACCCTCCAAGACCTCACTCTATGTATCTTTTCATCTGGTTGTTCATCTGTATCCTTTACCATACCCTTTAATAAACTGGTAAACGTAGGTTAGGTAAATGTTTTCCTGAGTTCTATGAGCTGCTCTAGCAAATTAATCAAACCCAAGGAGGGGTTAGTGGGAGTCTCTGATTTATACCCATTCAGTCAGAAGCACAGATGACAAATTGTACTTGCAATTGGCATCTGAAGTAGGGTGGGAGTGGTCTTGTGGGACTGAGCCCTTAACCTGTAGGATCTGGTGCTACCTCCAGGTAGATAGTGTCAGAATTGAGTTAAACTATAGGACACTCTGCTGGTGTTGCAGTGAATTGTTTGGTAGGGGAAAAACTCCCGTACAGCTGGTGTTGGAAGTGCTGCGAGTGTAGCAGTAGTGTGAGCGGAAAGGAGAATCACAGGAGGTAGGACAGAGTTTTTCCTTACACACTCTTCCTCCTCCTTAACTCTTCTCAGTTATCTTTCAGGTCTTAGCTTATATGTCACTCACTGTGGGATGGGTGGCATCCCAGTGATTTAAGTTACATAATTCCTTAGCATTCTCCACTAACTCATATCATACAAATTATCACTCTTTAGCACAATTGGCTGTTAGTTTTCTGACTGCCCATTTTGACACTGAGTGCCTTGAGACCAGAAACTATATCTGATTGATTATTTATTCTCAGTTCTTAGTAAACTCTCTGACAAGTAGAAAGCACTCTAGAAATATTTATGGAGTATTGAATGACAGTAGACTGTATGAATGGAAAAGTCCTAATAGGGAGTTGGAAAAATTGGATGGAAAAATACTTGAGAATGTATACATGGAGAAGCAAATTAGTTATCCACATAAAAGACCATATGAACTTGAAGTCTTTCCTAAAGTTCATATTACATGATTCAAGGTTAAAAAGGAGCCCTGGGCATGGAAGAGCTCACTGGGGAACTACAGAAAGAAAAGAACACGAAATATTGACATAGCCTTGTAGGATATTCACAACTCTCAGTGTGAGGAGGCAAAGTAGAAGGCACAGACAGCTGTAAAGGAGGATAGGGATAGGATCATGGAAGGACAGCTTAAAGAAAGTCTACAAGAGATACTCTATAAATATAAAGTAATAGGCAATTTCACTGTGTCTTAAAATATTAAAAAAAAAACATTTACAAGTGTATTGTAGTCTAGGTAATATGATTGAGGTGCACTGAAGTACACACTGTGTTTATATGCTTTAGACTTAGGATAGACTGACATTAGATGGAAAGTGGAATTCCAAGGGTATCTAGAAATTTGTTTCTGCCAACAAAATTCTTAAAGTGGAAACAGAAAAGCAATGTAAATTAATTTAATTTTCACTTTTTTTCCTCTTCCTCATCTTTTTGAAAATGTCAATGTACGAGACATTTCCCTGAAGCTGGATAAAGAAGGAAGACAAATAAGGAATAGGAGTTTAGAAATTAAATGTATAATTAAGAACTGCTAGCAATAATAATAGTTGCTCTATGTTGAACATCAATTATATGCCACATACATGCAAAGCAATTTACATACATTATTTCATTTAATCTTCCCAGTAACCTTATAAACTGGGTATTATTATTTTTATTTTATAAGTAAGGGAACTAACATAAAGGGCATAAATAATATACTTGAGGTCATACAGAAAAAGATATGACAAAGGTTTCCAATCCAGGTATGATATCTTCAAAATGGATGGTTTTTAAGCATTATGCTATAATGCCTTTTGAAAATTAATGAAATGATTCACTGCATACACAATCCAAATATTTATCTAGGTCAGGACTACAGTTCTGTGGTCTGATAGCAGGGGAATTTACCTGCCCTGATTTGGCAAAACAATTTAGACACAGAAGATGTCTTCAATTATTTTTATGAATAAAAATCATGCTGTTTACATTATTTATCATTTTTATTTATAACTCTTTTGTGGCACAGGCATTTCAGTTTACCTTGAAAATTTCCCAGCTACCTTTTAAAATAAATCATGTCTACCATACTCATGCTAATTCTCCAGGGATCTTCATTCGGATGTTTTTAAATTCATATTTGCCTTTATGTATTTAACAACAACTTCCAGACAGTGCCCACATCTAATTAACAAAGATTCTTTTCATCTATTTTTACCCCAAGTTCAATTAACAATTCCAAGAGTGAGACTTACAGAAGTCTCACTACACCAACACATAATTTGCTTCTACACAGATAACTTATTCTAATTTAGCTGAATTCCAGGCTTAGATTACACTGAGGCTGCAACATGAAAAAAACAAAGACAAAGCAACTAGTAGAACAGCAGGGATTTACAATTTACACTTAAGCAACTCAACTCTCCAGACACAATAGTTTGGATTTGTGTTGTTATATATTAATTGGAAAACCAAAAAGATTGAGACACTTATTCAAACAGAACTAAGGATACTAAGCCAATAGCAATTTCACTTTCCAGCTCCGGCTTTTGGACATAAGATTTATAAGCAACACTGAAGCATATTAAAACCAGTGAAAAGCAACTTCATGTAGTCCAGTGAAGTTTGATCAGCTCATGTGTAACATTAACTTTCGTTGTTTTTCAGTGAGAATGGATAGACTGAAAACTTGTGAAACGTAACTGATCCAACGAACAATCAAATTGTCTTGAGATGGGAATCAGAGGTTTGTATTGTGAGGATTCACCTCTTGTCAAGTTTAAAAAATAGTTATTTAATTAATGATTTAAAGAATGAATCCATTTATCCTAATGAATGACCAAATAGCTTGGAGGTGGGAAGTATAGTTTAATTTGGTGGTTGCTTAGAATTTTTAACCACTATACTATTCAGTCAATAAATAATTATTGAATTAATTAGAACATACTACATACTTTTATCTTTAACCTCCTCCACTTTGGCTGACCAGCCTTTCCAATTCCCATTAGATGAACTGACTGGATGTTAAAATTTAAATGCACATCACCAGTAAGTTTCTGGTGACGCTTTGATGAAAAAGATAGTACACAAACAGTACATGCAATTTGGCTATTTCCAAATTTTACATCTGCTTATATCTAAAAACATAAAGATACCTTGTATGACTACGGAATCTAAGCTTATTTAGTTTTTAATGATGAAAAAATTCTTTTAAGATAATATTAAAGATTTTTAAGACCATTCTTAAAACAGTAACTGTCATGCAAAACTGTTATTTTTAGTTTTAAGTTTAAGACAGTGGTTGAAAGAATAATAAAATTTCAAATGTTTCCTTAGATAGATTTGTTTTTACAGTGAATGATTATGATCTCTATTTCCAATGTTAACTGTAACATTCAACAATAGCTGTATTTTAGTATAGTTATTGATATGTAATTCTGATCTAAATTACAACTCTCTACCAAACTATCTCTATCCTTTTCATCTAATTGGTATTTCAGTCATTACATTTTTCTGATACTTGGTTACTCTTTATTTTTATTTATTTCCACTATTCAAATAGTTCTTTAATATTTAAAACGATAATAAAATCAAATGCTGGCATTTTCATTAGAAGCATATAAATGGCTTCAGAAAATACAAAACAACTTAAATTGGACAGTATTAGTGGATATTGTTCAGGCACAGTACTGCTATTGTAGTAGAGTAGCAGCTAAGAATGGCATTAGATGAAAGAATAGTAATAAAAATGGCCAAGGAAGCTGTTAGTGTGGTAAAGTAGAGGAATTAATCCAGAGAACAAAAGCAAAAAAGAAGTCCTAAAGAGTTTTCCCAAAGTGTCAATAATAGGAAAACACATACTGAACAAATTTTATTTTTCACTGCAAGAAAGCAAGCCTCAGTTGAAAATATAAATAAGCAAATAAATAAATGAAGAGGGGTGGAAAATATTCATTGAGGTAAACAAATGACACTGAGAAGTACAACACCACATGTAAAACAACTGCAATAATTCAGTGTTGAGTGCTGAGAATGGTGGCACCAATTTAGTTGAAAGTTTTGAATGTCATGGAAAAAGTACATTGCAATCTCCATCACCCTGGAAGATGCCATTGCTAATAATTTCCCTCCCTAAAGAAGACAGCAGAATCCTACTTAAAAAATAGTTTAATTAAAAAAGGAGGCCATTAGATTGAGGTGGCTCTAATGCCCAAGCGACCTACAGAAGCAAACCAAAATCTAAGCCTGTGACGCCTAAAGATTACACAACCAAACGCTTAGGATAACCAATCACAAACAGCCAGTTAGGATTTAAGCTATAGCCAATCAAATAATTTCTCTTCTTTGCTCCTGCACTATTTCTGAGGGTTTCCCCTGGCTCCTATGGTGGAGCACTCCTGACCACTTCTGGTTTGGCATTGCTTGATTTGATTTTTTTTTTTCAAATAAACTCTTACAAATTTTTAATATGCCTCAGTTTATCTTTTAACACTTGTCTCACAATGAGAAAAGCAAATAGGACTTACTAAAGGTATTGATTGTGATAAAGTACTTCTTGACATAGAACAAAGGCTTACTTCTTCGTGCTCTCCAGTCACTACCACTAGGTTCCTTACTCCCTAAAGTCAGAAGTATCAAAATATGCTAATTTGGTTTGGGCTTCAGCTAAAGGCAGAGGGACAACTGATTACATATATCCCTTCTCCTCCAAATAAACAAAAAAGAAAAGCAAAATGAGGAGACCGAGTTATGCTGAGAAGAGGGTCACAGCAAACTGAATAGTCCAATGAGAACTTACGTGATCAATTTATAGAGTAGCAGGTACGCTCTGTGACTAAGAGTCTGTCTTCAAAAGTCTCAATATTTATTCTTTTATGAATTATGCTGACATGAATAAAAGTTTCTTCTTTAGTTATTTCATGTATACAAAGTAGTATTAAATTCATCAAGCAAATACTGATTATTAAATTAATAAAGGTAGATCTACATAATATTAATCACATCTCTGTCATCTGTTTATTCAACTGCAGTCCATCTGCTGTCAGGAAATTTGGGATGTTTTAGAATGAACATTCTGTTTTAGTAATCCAAAGATGCTATATTTCCATCAACATATATTTGAATCCTTTAAAACATCACATTAAAATTCATCTCTGTGATCTGAGTACTAACCAGGCTTGGACCCTGCTTAGCTGCAGAGATCAGAAAAGATATCTGGTGCATTCTGGGGGTTGGGGGCAGGGGAGAATGGGGAGTTGCTGCTCAATGGATATAAAGTTTCAGTTACGCAATATGAATCAGTTCTAGAGATCTGCTGTACAACATAGTGCCTATAGTTAACAATATGGTATTGTGCACTTTAAGATATGTTAGGAGGTGTTGAAATAACTTTCTAGGTCCAAGATGGACCCACATCAGCAAATCAGACCTTAGGTAACTTAGGTAACTCTGTCCTTGTAAATGCTCTTCTTGACCAGAAAAGCAGCATATCCAGTCAGTCAACTCCAAACACCAAGCCAACTCTGGGCCTTCCCACCCCTAACAAGGTGAACAGTGTGGGCCCAGCCAATCAGATATTTTCTATTTTTCTCTTCCTTGTTCTTTATTCTCTATTTTATAAAAGCTTCTTGCCTTCCATCCCATTTTGCAGTTTTCTGAAAAGAGACTGTCCACTTCACAACGTGTTAAATAAAGCTGGTTTATATCACCTAAATTGTTTTCTTTCAATAGTTTTTTAATGGAGGATAGATCTCATCTAAGTGTTCTTATGACAAAAACAAAAACAAAAGCAAAACAAAAGCAACAAAAGAACACAAGGACATTTTTTGGAGGTGATATATATGGTTATTACTTTGACTGTGGTGATGGCATCATGAGTGTATGCATATGTCCAAACTCATCAAAATGTATACTTTAAATAAGTACATTTTTTGTATATTAATTATACCTTAATAATGCTTAAAAAATCAAAATGGCCAACAAGCCTATGAAAAAAATAAAATAAATCTCTTTGGAGATGGACTATACTATTCTTTCAGCACCATGAAATTTGACCTCCTCAGCCAGGCAGGGCTAATACTGTAAGTACACAGTTGAGGTTTGTTGTTGTTGTTTTTCTCCAATCAGGGCAGAAGTGACAAAATTATAGGCTGTGTCCTGGAACAATTCCTTTTATCTCTGTTATGCTAAGGAAAAGAGTCTTAAGGGAAAGAAAAGCATATCAAAGTGCTTGAAAGTACTTGAGAAAATGTAGAAGGCAGAAACAATATCCATTAGTCATCCTTGCTTATAAAAAAGCAAGCCAGGGCAATAAAAAGGCTTTATCCATTTAGTTCCTTCCTTAGAAATCACAAAAGCAGCATACTAAACCCATTATTCTGAACAATTCTTTTTAAAGTAATCCATTTGCTTCGGTTCTAAAGGTAATAATCTTGCGTTATGTTCCTTTGCACGCATTTCAATTTTATTTTTATGTGATTTTTAAATGTGTACATATTATAAAATGTCAGAATGGGAAGGGTCCACAACTTATGTGGTCTTTATACCTTATTTTTATGGGTGAAGAAAACGAAGTTTACAGAGAATGAATGGTAAGCCTCTTCCCATCCCCAGTAAATTGTCACCTGGTCAGTCCCGCTGTGGACACACACTCCACCTCTCCAGATCTCAGTTCAATCATCTTATTAAAAAGGAGGCGAACAGTATCATGGCTAAAAAGATCAACGTCAACATCAATAACAATAATATTTACTGAAAGATACTTCGTGCCAAGCACAGTTTTAAGCACTCTACATATGTCAACTACAAATTGACACTTGCCATCGACACTTGCCATCTACCTCTATGAAGATTAAATTATGAACCACTGCAGCTGCTGACCTTCAACACTCCCTGAAAGGAGTTCAGGGTGGAGATCAGGAATGAGGCACTCTGTGCTCTGGGAAAAACTGGCAGAACAGGTCTTCAGATGGTTAGATATTTTCAGGAGAAGATTTTATGAGCCCAATTCTTGCATCTCCTCATATCTAGAAAAGCACTAAAATCCTTCATGGTGATATCTGCTCCTCGTGACTAGCAGTAACCTTCCTGAAACTAGCAGAAAACTTCTGTAAAAAATATGTACTTGATTGCAGGTACTCCGCCTTCACCAAAATCACATATATATTGACCTTCCCGCCTACCTCTTTGGAGCAGTTTCTTAGAGCTATCTGAAATGCTATCTCCTGGGCTATAGTCCTCATTTTGCCTCAAAGAAAACCTAACTCACAACTCTCACCTTGTGCATTTTTTTCAGTCGACAGTGTATTAACTCATTTAACCCTTACAACAACCTGATGAGGTAAATTCTATTAGAGTTGAGGTAATTGACGCAAAGAGGTTATAAGGAAATTGCCTGTAGTCACAGAGCTAGCAGAGAGCAGAACCATTTAGGGGGAAAGTAAATGCCCAGGGGTGGTGGTTACAGCTCCTGTTTGGAGTATGCTTACTCCTTTCCTTTCTTGTCATCAGCCAGGGCAGAATATATTCACAGCACCCAGCTGAATAGTCTAGATAGAATGATGGTTTTGCACTTGCCACTTTCCCTCCACTTGCCCACACTAACTTCTAACTGCTTCTTACTATCCACTTCTCATAGAACATTTCATATTTTTGTCTCCTGCTTTCTATTGTGATACATATCTCACTGTGTTGTAATCTGCAGTTTATGGATTCTATGTCCTATATTTATGTTATATTTAGATCAAGATTCTTATTAGCAGTTCAACATCATCGTGGTGCTTCCTTAAAATGCAGATTTCATTAAAAAGGAATCTGCATTTTATGGATTCTATGTCCTATATTTATGTTATATTTAGGTCAAGATTCTTATTAGCAGTTCAACATCATCGTGATGCTTCCTTAAAATGCAGGTTTCATTAAAATGGAATCTGCATTTTAATATTCTTCCAGGTGACCATTATACACCCTTCAGTTTGAGGACCAGTGCATGTGAAGTCTTCAAGTACAGAGAATTTTTTCTTGCTGTTGCTGTATCGCAGGTAGAGGCAGCGGCCCCGTGAAAGGCTGCGGAAGGTTGTGACAGAGTTAAGCCTCTAGGACATGACCTGAGTGATCATGTAGTGCAGGGGTGGCCAACTACATCCTCCAGGCTGCCTATTTTTGTCAGGCCCACAAGATAAAAAAGGTTTTCACATTTTGAATAGTTGAAAAAAATCAAAAGAGGATAATACTTTGTGATACATAAAACTTAAAAGAAATTCAGTTTCCATTGTTCATAAATAGGTTTTTACTGGAACAGGGCCAAGCTCGCTTATTTACATAACTGTCTGATTGCTTTTGCTCTATAATGGTAGAGTAGCTGTGGTAAAGAGCTTCTAGCCCACAGAGCCTAAAGTATTTACTAGCTGGCCCTTTAAAGAAGTCTGCTGATCCCCGGTATAGTGGCCCACGTCCATCTTTTTCTTTATAAACTGTTCAAATGGACTCAGTGAAAGTCACAATTATAACTCTACTTCCTGATTTTTAGACTTATTCTCTCTATTCACTTTCATACATTATTTCCAATTTCACTTAAATAAGTAGAAACATAGAATAAATTATCCCTGAAATGCAATTACCTGATGAAGTGGATATTTTTTTTCACATGCTCTTTGCTAAACTCATGTCTAAATAAGAATGTTTTAGATGGCATTGGTTAATATTACAAAAGTACGAACTGAGAGAACACAGAAAAAACCTAAAAATAAGTGTGGATTATATCTGCAGTGCTTTCTATCCATAGCTCTGTGTAACTTGTTTTATAGAATTTTTCTCTACCTAAAATTAATTTTAAATCAAAAATTTCTAACATAAGCTCTTTGAGGGAAGGGAGTTACTTCTTACTTGGTTACTGGTATGTCCTCAAGACCCCAAAAGTACTTGGTACATGTCCAGTAGATTTTACAGAGTACTGATTAAGATCATGAACTATGAAGTAGAATTCTGGTTCTACCACTTTCTGACAGTATGAACTTAAGTTATTTACCTTCTCTGTGCCTTTTTCCTTTTCCATAAAATGTTACTATTTGTAAAAGTCACATAGCTTGTAAATGGCAGACTGAGTCAAACCTATGTCTGTCTGCTTCAAAGCCCATGATTTTTCTCTACTATAGTTCTCAACTATAGGCTCAAATCAGAATCAAACTATATAATTTTTTTAAGTGCAGATGGCCAGGACTCATGCTAACAATGAATCAGAATTTCTGGATACATTTGTATTTTTCAGATGCTCTACAGGTGAGGCAGGTGTACAGCCAGGATGGAGAACTAGTGCCCTAGGGTGGACAACCTTTATAGTTCTCCTCTTTTCGAGAGGCTTCTATGTATCAGAAAGAATAATTTTTTAAAAGGGTATCAGTAGATTTCTCTTTTTCTAATATTGAAATATTAACTTATTTTCCTTCCCTGTCCTTTTGTTCTTGATACAACAGAAACATCAGTGAGAGTGCAAATCCATCCAATTCCTTGGATAGAAAATAGCTATACCTCTGCGAATCAGTGGGAAATAATCAATACCTTGTGAAGAGTTTTTAAAAGTAGGGATCTGAAGAAATGAATAGACTGAACAAAAGAGCAGTTGCTCAATTATTTACTAGCTGTGTATTTCAGGTGAGTTACTTCAAGCTTTAGAACCATGTTTTCTGCATCTTTAAAATAGTGACAGTACATTCTGCCTTATAAGGTGACGAGACGTTAGCAGGATCTCAATAAATTCTCTCTGTTAATAACAGCAATTATCTCATAATGTGGGGATCCATAAACCTGAAGGTGAAGAGAGGTAAATGACTGAAACTGCTGGAAGCCTGTGAAAACACAGCACTTAAGTGCTTGACCCGGCCCAGTGCCCCAAAACAGTAGGTGCCCCCAAGATATTTCTGACACTATAATATAACTGTATTGCAATTTTCTCTTAAGAAAACTATATTTTTCTTTCTCCCACTCCCTTCCACGTGTCTCTCCCTCTCTCTCTTTCTCTCTCTCCCTTTCTCACTTTCTCTCTTGTTAATTGATTTTTTAAAACTTCCTCAACACATATTCTGATTCCACCTATAGGTTTTGTTCCTCCTTATCTCCCAATTACAGTGTTTTCTGAGCGGAAAATAACATATTGGCTTTATCAGCATGTTACTAAATAAGGAGATACTATTAACACTAAGTGTTCATTAAAAAATCTTCAGTTAGCATAGCCAGTTAAGATGATCTCTAGCTGTGTAGTAAAGAATTTGGCTTTGCCTGAAGAGAGGTCAGGCCTTTGCCTTTAGCTTTTGGAGGTAATCTGCGTCATACCTGATATGAATGTTTTCGTTTAGGGTGAGGTCTAATTACGGTGGATCTTAGGATGGGGCTGGTCACACTTAATAGTCTTAAATTGGGACTGGTAATGTCAGAAAGACCAACCACATGATTTAGGAGTCTTTGTGTCTCAATCTAGAGGTGGAGATCAACCACATGGACAATCAAACAATCAATTATGCTTATGTAATGAATAAAGTAAAACTCAATAAAAACTCTGGACAGTCAAAGCTTGAGTGAACTTCCCAGGTTGGAGAATTATCTCACATCAATTCAAGGAAGGTAATGCATCCTGTGGACAATGGAAATTTAGCATTTGGAACCCTCCCAGACTCTGCCCTGTGTGTTCTTTCCTTGGCTAATCTTGATCTGTATCATTGCCCTGTAATAAGCCATAACTGTAAATGTAATAGTTTTCAGTGAGTTCTGTCTTTCTAGTGAATTATCAAAACTAAGAATGGATCTGGGAGCCCCATGAACTTGCAGTTGGTGTCAGAAGTGAGGTCAGTCTTGGGAATGACTGTGCCCCGGAGCTTCGCAGTTTGGCTAAATGCTGGTAATGGTGTTATGGACTGAATGTTTATGTCCCCCTCTGCCAAATTCATATCTTAAATCATAACCCCCAATGTGATAGTTGTAGGAGGTGAGGTCTCTGGGAGATGACTAGGTCATGAGGGTGGAGTCCACATTTAGTCGGTTTTAGTGCCCTTATAAAAGAGACCCCAGAGGTCTCTCTCATTCATTCTGCCATGTGAGGACACAGTAAGAAGGCACCATCGATGAACCAGGAAGCAAGTTCTTATCAGACACCAAATTTGCCAGTTCCTTGATCTTTGACTACCCAGCCTCCAGAACTGTGAGAGATGAATGTTGGTTGTTTAAGCCACCCAGTCTATAATAGTTTGTTTTACCAGCCCAAAAGACTAAGACAAATAAGTAGTATATGGTGAATACAAGCTGACCAAATTTGTGATGTTTTTTGCTATCAACTTTTTAAAAAGTAAAATCATGAGCAGTCAAGTTACTAATTATATACACACTCACATACACAAAACAGATTAAAGCAATTCGGGCATCCTTTTTGTCCATACATTTCCTTTTAGCATCCCCAAAGCTCACCTATTTGGAACTTCCAAAGTTCTCACCATTTGAGATCCATTGTTCTTCCCTGCCAAAATGAAATGGGAATAGAGAAGTGCTGCAGAAATCCTCTGATATTGTTTAGTAGAACTTGAGGTCTCACATTTTCTACACTGAAAGTATAGGGACTAATACAATGCTATCATGCTGTTTATTTCAGGACTTCAGGCAGTGTCACCTCGAAGTTTACACCAAGGGAAAACATTTAGATGCAAAGTTTAAAATCCAGTAATTGAATTTATCCAAATAACTGCAAATAGCATCTAGATGTTTTAATGTATCTTTTCTGTAGAGTTAAATGTTCAATTTCAACCCAATATGTGGCAGTTGAAATGCAGGTTAATTTAACTAATTGATTTAATGTGTGTCATTAATTAATGCCTATTTTATCTTTCTGTCAATATAGTGAAGCTATGATCCTGGAACTAATCCACAGAAATACAACAAATATAAAGATGTCATGATGAATTTAAATTACTGGTAAAAGGTAAACTGTTGATTTGCAAACACAGTTTTCATATATAAAGAAAGTTTGTTATTAAGAGAAAGACCAGGCAGCCTTGTGCCTACTGTTAAACACTCAAATTTGGAGTCTGATATCCTGGACTTGGATTGCTACTGACTAGTGATAACATGCAAAACAATTCACCTAGTTCTTTGAAGCCTCAGTTTCAAAATGCTAGTAATAATTACAGTTCTCTCAGATGTTCATTTTGATGATTAACTGAAAAGTGTGTGTGTGTGTGCGCATGTGTGTGTGTGTGTTTGTGTGTTGGGGGATATGTATAGTGCTTAGCATAGTGCCAGGCACACAATAATCTCCCTCAAATTTGTAGATGCTATTATTTTTACAAGCTGCATAAAGGAGTGAATTGCAAAATCATTTATAAAGTGCATGTGCTACAGAATCATCTTATGAACAATAAGGTTTTTGTTCCTTTAATAAAAGGAGATTTTGTTCTGAGTATAAAATAAAGTACTGTTATTTTATCAGCACGTTCAAATTGTCAACAGAAGAGAGTTTTCATCTACTTAACTAATAACTACCTGATATTCACCTTTTGAACGTAAAGCAATACAGCTTTAGTACTTCAAGTTTACAAACTGTTTTCTTGTATATTATTTTATCTAAACATCATGACTTCTTTGAAAGATAGGCTAGTCCAAAATTTATTAATATTCCATTTCACAGATGAAAAAGCTGAGGTGCAGAGAGGTTAAATAAATTGCCAGGGATTATAGAATCAGTAAGTGATAGATATAGGAGTCAACTCAAACTGAAATCTTTTGACTTGAATTTAATATTCTTTTTTATTTTTACTTTGTACCTTGTATCTCACTAAATTTCAGTACTCCACTTACATTTTTTAAAAGATAAGTAATCTCTCAAATATTTAGCTTTAAAATTAATAAGAATACTCTAATAAACACATGTGTAAAATAATCAATTGTGATGCTTATGATCAAAGTATTAATATCAAGCATGATCTTGCTATTAATAGAAAGAGAAAAAAACAGTTCATGATCTCCATGTGCAAAGATAAAACAACCAAGTCTGCCATCACAAGAAAAACAAACCTTATACTTTCGTCAAAGAAAAGATTCTAACCAAAACAGGAGAGTTTGAAAGACTTACGAACAGACTTCAAAAGTCTCATAAACAACAGGAGACAATTTTAAACTATATTTTAAACAATTGCTGCGTAGAGGTCTTGGAAATAGTGAAAACAGTAGAAGTAGCAAACAGCAATTTCTTTAGCTCTCTTTTCACTGTTGGGTTTTAACATACATTGTCGTAAGATGTCTTGATTTCTTTCAATTTGTGAAAGATTCTTTGTACTGGAACAGTACAATTATCAACAGCAAAGAAGACATTTTTCTATTGATGATAATAATTTGGGTAACTTACAGTTTCTACACTTGTCTTTATAATGCAGTATCATCATAAAGAAACATCTAGAGGTATAATAAGGAACCTTAGGTCTTTGCAAATAACTATGGGTTTGACAATGTTGAAACTTCGAGTTTATCAATATAAAGCAAAAAAGGACATTATTCAACTATGATTAAACTCTCCCATTAAACAAAATCAATTAAGAACTACATAATTTTCTAACTCAAAATGATACAACTCCAACAGGAAGAGTAGGTTCCCAATAAGTGGCTTTATTGGAGACTCGTAATATTTTGCAGGCAATCTAAAAACATCATGTCAGAGAATTTTTCATTGTCTTCAAGGGATGTAAGTTTGGAGCTGCAAGGATGCCCTTACCTTATGCAAACACTGTTGTCATTTAAAAAAATACTATTTTCTGTTAAATTGAGCCATGGTGACTTGCTTCAATGATAATAAAGCACAAAACTTATATTTGACTTTCTGTTAGAATGTTAATTCACAGTTGGTCATGGAATTTACTACTAATGAAAACCGTTTCATACAGTTGCTAATGATGAAACTAAATTAATCAGCTGAATTAGGATGTGTGGTATACGTAAACATGCAGGAAATTAGAAAGCCGTTGTAAGATTAATCATTTTTTAAAGGCAGTGCGAGACATAAAGTATTAACTCTGCTTTTATCTCATAGAACAGGAAAGAAAAAGAATTAAAAGAACCAAAAAATGAGTAACTGGCAAAGGGTCTATCAAGATAAATAATTATCAATTTTAGGGTTCTGAAATAATTTAACTTAAGAATTTTTTCAGTGGTGTCTTTTTCTACATCTGGAATTTTCCACTGACAGATATGGAAGTTTTAATTTGAAGAAAAAAAATTACTTGGTCATTTCACTAATTCTGCAAATAAGTGATCCTATAAATTTAGATGAGTATTGCTATCAGCTCCCCCAAGGCAAACTTTTCTAATAATTACTGCTCAACAACTTTTCCACTTTCCACATGTTTTTCTGGATCATCTTTATCAAATATCTTTCTAACTATTTAAATATAGAGTTGCTCATGGATTTCAGAAGCTTCCTGATTTTTACCACTGTCAAGTTTAGGGAAACATTTTACCTCTGGACCAAAGTCATCTGAGACAACGTTAGTTTCATATTTGTATCTCTTCCTTTCAAATTATGATGAATAACAGAACTTCATAGATTAGATAAGGAAATACTATGGTGAATCCATGTTGCTTCAGTTCATAAGTTCTGTGGAAACTGGCTTTATTTAATTTGCCAGGGTAATGTAATGAGAACTTCCTCTGGGTCTACCATCCCACCCTAAAATGTCCTTGCTTAGTCTTACTGACTCTTTGCCATATTCTATCTACATTATCGTATTCTCAGTCTCCTTAAACTCATTAAAGTAACTCTGTTTCCACTTCCCTTAGCAGATAACCCATTTCCTTGGGAAGACTCTCTGATAAAATTGCTATGTCTTTTTTCCTCTCCAAATCAAAATCTTCATTCATCTCGCTACTACACATTCTGTTCTCCTTCCTGCATTTCTCAGAGGAAGGAGTTCCACTACTTGCCATTGATCTCCAAACCACGCTTATCCTCTTCGGTGTTGTCCATCAATAATCCCTTCTCCTTTGTCTCTTCTTCCTTTGCATTGGCTGTAAGCATTTTCAACAGGCCGTCTCTCAATATTGCCTAATTATTTAGCTTTTAGCCTCCTCTCTCCTTCATTGCCAAACTTCTCAAATGAGTATTCCTCACTGTCTCCCATTTTTAGACTTCTAATTGACTCAAATTCTTTTCATCACAGCATTCTCCTTCCATTATAGTTTACTAAAAGTGTCTTTGCAAACATTTTCAGTGACCTAATTGTAAATCTAATCACCTCATATTAGACATACTCCTACATGCCTTCATGAGACATTTAATACTGTTGACCACATCCAATCCCTACACTTAAAACTCTCTCTCTCCCTCACTCTCTCTCTCTCTCCCTCTTTCTATCATTTCTTTGCTTCAAGGACTCTTGACTCACTTGAGTCTCACATAACATCTCTCGTTGCTCCTTCCCTGCCTTTTATTTGCTTTTGGGGGTAGGTTCCACCTTTGCCTGTATCTATTTACCTTTTCCATATTTCCATTCATTTCCATGGATTCAACAGAGTACTGGTTCTTAACTCAACTCAAAAGACTGTTGTGATGATTAAGTGCATAATGTATTTAAAACAATGGCCGTATTCTGTGGTCTTATAAACCCCCAAAATGTGAATCTGCTTCCTCTAGCTCCCCTCACCATCTTGATCCAATATTCTTCTGAATATGAATGATACCTGGTTTGCTCACAAAGTTCTTTAATTTTTCCTTAGGAAATTAGGCTTCAGGAATAAGGCTGATTGTAGATGAGGTAACATGAAATTCTAATTTCCTTAAGAAAATTCAAATTGAAAGTTGGTAAATTCAGTGGTTGGAATAAAAAAAAGACAAAGAATGAAAGCAACATAAAAATATAGTTCAGTCTACAACTAAATGTGCCAGTTCTTTTTATATATAATACAATCATGTAGAAAAGCTTTTAAAATAAGTACAGCTGTGTATTCACTGAAAATTAGTCTGTCAATTGAATATTTACTGTAGCTTCTGAATAATCCATTTTGTCTGGTTTAATTAAATAATTAAAAAAGCATATGGGCTTCTGCTAAAGGAGAACACATTGTTAGAATGTAATCTATTTATTCCTCTGCATTTCCTTTTATTGTACATTTTTTGTAGTTTTCTAATTTTAAGCAGTAACAAAAATATTCTGCAAGAAATAAAGGCTTGATTGTATTTTCTCTGTCTAAATAATCTGGACTCACTTTTTTAGGACAATGGCCTGGAAAATGTATTCAGTGTTAACAATACAATCTGCCCTTGCGGGGCTATTCAAAGAGGCATAAAATGACAGCAAATTTTCATTATGTATATATAGTTATTTACAATATTGTTTTGATTCTTTCATTTATATCTATATTTCCCGTTACTAAAAGAACGTAAGAAATGCCAGATTGTTCAAGTTCAAGTTCTTTGTTCAAGTTCTGTATTTTGCAACACTAGACCTTTCTTTCAAGAAACAGTAGTGATTTTTACAAATCTGAACTATAAACACAGTACCTTGATTAGGATATATATTTTTTCATCTTTAATTTTTATACACTGGTCTGCAAACTTAAAAATCTTGTTATATTTCTTCCCTTTTAAAAACCCTTTGCTGACTCATCATTGTCTACAGGACGAAGCCCAGGCTCTAGGCATCCCTAACTCAGATTTGCCTTTCTCTGCAGCCTCGTCCCCATCTCTACTACTGCCTGCTTCCCTTTTCTTCCTCCAACTCCATCTGACAAGCTCTTTGTAGTCACCCTTCAAATTCTAGGTAAATTTTTCCCTCTAGGAAGACTTAAAAATTTTTTTCCAGCTTTATTGAGATATAATTGACAAATAACATGTGTAAGTTTAAGGTATACAATGTGAATATTTGATATATGTATATATTATGAAATGATTACCACTATAAGGTTAACTAACATACCTATTACCTCACATAGTTACCATTTGTCTTTTTTTTTAATTTAATTTTTTTATACAGCAGGTTCTTATTAGTTATCTATTTTATACATATTAGTGTATATATGTCAATCTCAATCTCCCAATTCATCCCCATGGTTACTATTTGTGTGTGTGCGTGTGTGTGTGTGTGTGTGTGTGGTGAGAACATTTATGACCTACTGTCTTAGTAAATTTCAAGTATACTATACAGTGTTGTTAACTATAGTACCCATACTGTACATTAGATCCCCTAATTTTATTCATTTTATAACAGAAAGTTTATATTATTTGACAAACATCTCCCCATTTCCCCCACACCCCAGCCTCTGGCAACCAATCTACTCTGTTTCTTTGTGTTTGACATTTTTAGAATCTGTATATAAATAAGATCATACAGTATTTGTCTTTCTTTGTCTAACTTATTTCACTTAGGCTAATGCCCTCAAAGTTCATCCTCATCCATGTTGTTGCAAATTGTAGGAATTTTCTAGGAAGATTTTTGTAACACTATCTGCTTTTCCTCATTCATGCCCATACAATTAAGTACTCTCCTTTGTAATACTACTAAAGCTTGTACTTTCATTTTCACTTTAGTCTTATTGTATTGTAATGACTTTTTATTGTGATAAAAGGTATATAATACAAAATTTACCATTTTAACCATTTAAAGTGTACAGCTAAGTGGCAATAAGTACATTCACATTGTTATGCAAGCATCACTGCCATTCAACTTCAGAAATTTTCACATCTTCCCAAACTGAAATTCTGGATCCCTTAAATAATAACTCCTTATTATAGTTACTTTTTACCCTGTTTATCTTCCATAACAGACTTGAGAGAATTGTTGCTTTATTAATATCTTAGTTTATCCATATATTTATACCCAGTACTTAATGCAATGACTGGCAAACAGAAAATGCTTAATAAATGTCTATTGAATTGATGTATCATTATCAAAAGCACATATCAGATGACTATGTCAGCTAGCCATATCCGATTGTCAACTTTCCAGCTCTACTCCAACCAACCCCACAGTTTACAAAAAGAAAAAAAAAGAACATACTTTCAGTGGATTTCACTTTACCAAAACCAAAACCAAAAAATAAAACACTACAAAACAAAAACAAAACTACACCTTCAGAGCTTTCTCATTTCATAAAGTATAAATTCCAGACTGAGCATGGCATTCAGGGTTCTCTAGGATCTGCATCCTATCAACTCTCTACACTCCTCTTCTACATCTTTTCATACCCTAATTCTTACCAATACAATATAATCCATTATTCCTAAAACAGGCAATTTTAGGTTTCCTACATCATACTGTTTGCTCAGCTTGAAATGTTTCTCCACAGTTTTGAAGCCAAGTCATTGTTTTCCTTCAAGGGTGAAGCCTTCTCTGATACTTTGGTTTAGAATGAATACCCTTCTCTCTGCTTTTTTGCACTTTGTTTGGGTATCTATTTTATATTAATTTAGTTCTGTACTAAATTACCTCCCACTTATATGTTTATATGTTTGTCTCCATCACTGGAGTGCAAATTATATAAACATTTGCATAATGCTTTATTAATTATTTTATTTTTTCTATTTCTTCCTGTCAGGGACTCACAGAATTTTCTGCACATAGTAGTTGCTCGATAATTATATTTTGAAAGAACAAACAACTTAATTTAATAATATGATCAATGTATTGCTGTTTATTGAGCATGCCTAAGGCTGTTCAAACTATCTATTAAGGGGATAGCCAAGGAATAATGTGAAAACACCAGGTAGAATGAACTCTATACAATGCAATCTGACAAATATATATTGATCACAAGGTTTATATCACTGTACTGAGTGAAATAAGCACAAATGAGCAAGACATAGCCCTCTTTCTCAGGGAACTAGCAACCTAGGCTTAGACAGGTATATAATTAACTCTAATACTTGTTGAACAGTCATAATAAATGCTGAAGCAATGAGATTAAGCAATTTAAACTAAGAAGCAATGACTGTTGGCAAGAAATCATAAAAGATTTCATTATAAAGGTGATGTCTGAACTTGAGTTTAAATGGGAAAGTATGATGTCAGTGGGTGGATTGGGGTTGTGAAGACATTCCAAGAGAGACATTAGCATAAGTGAGATTTAGAGTCAGGAAAAATGTTGGCTGCTTTCAAAAACAGTGAATACTATAACTTAACAAGAACTTAGAATGACTCAGAGCAGTAGGGGTAATAGGAGTTAAGGGTGATTTTTAGGTTAGGACCACTGAAGGGGTGCTCAATAGTATATTACAGGTCTAGTAGTAGATACCATTATATTATTAACATATATAAATATGTAAATTATATTATTATGTTAGTAGTATATTAATATGGCATATGTTACATTATATTACGTCAGAAAATATTATGAAAAATAATCAATATGACTGGAGCTTTGCTTAGCTGTTTTAACCCTGAAGAATTATATAGCAGAAAACATACTGTAATATCCCAGTTGAGAATAATGAAGATCTGAACTATGGTAGTTTTAATGTATATAGAAAAAGCTGAGAGTAAATGGATGTAGGGTAGACTGTGGACAGTTAAATGTATGGATTGGAATCACCTAAATACATAGAGCTAAGATAAATTCAAAGATAACCACATTTTCAAGTAGGAGAGAACAGTGGTACATTAAGAGAAATAACCTCTCTGGGCTCACTTGGAAAACAATAGTAGTACCTAACTTCCAGTATCATTTTGCTGATATATGTGCACTTAGACTAAAGCCTAGAGATTTAAAGCACTCAGTAAATATTAGCTATCATTATTATTAATTTACCAATAGAATAATCTAATATGGAAAATGGCATCTGACTCTAAAATATCTTTATTATTTCATTTCTTTATAAGCGTAATGAAAATTTATTAAAAAAATCAAACACTACAGAAATATATAGTACATATTTGCAAACACTAAAGACAACTAATAATAACAGTTTGGTATTTATATCCAAAATTTATTTTTCCTAGTCCTATAATAATGTGTTATTATTACTTGTAATTGTGCAAAATTGGGAGCATTCTCTGCAACTTCTTCCTTTTTTGTATAGTAGAACATTTTGGATCTTTTCAGAACAGAACATATAGTATCTCATATTCTTTTTAAGAAGACTGATTATTTCACTGCATTAATGTACCATAGAGAATCTAAGGGGACACAAGGAAAAACTAAGTGGAGATCCAGGCCCACCAGCACATATGGCGCCTTTGTGTAAACTAGAAAAATCGGTCCCTATAAGTGGTTACAGACCCTTTAGTGCATGTCTTCATTATCAAACCCTAAGCTGGTTTTTAATCCTTGATTAACCCCTGCTGAACATGTGTGTCAGAGAACAATTTATACAAACATTAGCAAAGCAAAGTCCTGTGGAGATGCCAAACCAATGTTTACAATCTTTTGTGGAGCTCAGAAAAGAGCATGGACTTTGGAGCTATATATTTGGTTTCTTTTTCACTAGAGTCATCATTGAAGCCTTGGATGGATGAGAAATGGATGAAGTCTCCATGGGAAAGATTATATAAAGAAAAGTGTTAAAGGGTGATAACTCCAAAACCATCTGTGAGAATGGGAAATTCATTTCTGAAGTTTAAATTGTTGAACCTAGGACAAACAAAAGCCTATAGAAGCTAATTTAATTGGCCTAGCTTATTTTAAAAAAACTAGGGAGTTTGTAACAGACAAGATTTTTAGCATGATTGAAAATGTGTATTTGTTTATGTGTGAAATGTAAATGTAAATATTACTTCGTTAAGAATCTCTTGGTAAGACTTATAATTAATGACACTGGCCTCCCACTTCCTTAATTCTTTAAACGTAGGAAGTTACTACTAAAGAGTTTTAGTAATAATAATACCCCCATTTGCATTCCTGGAATAAACTTCTGAAAAAAGGTAGCCTTGTAAATTATCTGAGAGAGGGAGAGAGAGACAGAGGCAGAGAGACAGAGTGAGATGGGGCTATTTTAGTGCCCTATATACATTTAATTTGAAATCTATTTATCTATCACCTATTCACCTATCTATATCTTATCTAATGACCCAAGTTCATTTGTAGACAAATAACCAAAGAAGTAAAATCTTCTAAGGAAAAAACAACTCTTTAAATCCCATGGATGATTATAAAATACTTCCTTAGAGTCATGAACGAGAGCAAAAGAGTGGATCCAATGATGCCACTAAACATGGGCACAATGCTTCATTTGTAACATTTTCTAAATTTAACAGATATTTGACATGTTTTCCAGTTTTGGAGCTGTGTTTTACTTCTCAAAAGGCCTGGCATTCTGACTGCAGTCCTTCTAAATCCCCACCTCACTAGCTCTCATATCACTAGCTCATGATAATTATCCTTTCATCTCTTAGTGACAGATCTGAATCACCAGAAATCAGAGAGCATGACTCTGGCAACCAGTTTTAACAGGCCTTGTTCAGTGGCATATACCAAATATAATTTATTTTTTGTGACAGTTTTAATAAAAGTGACGTGAAACACAAGGGGTATAAGGTTAGCGATATTGCACCTCAAAAGAGGAGAAAGTTTGGTATGTTACCTCCTGATTAGCAGCAGCTAGTTCTTCTTCCAGTGCAGAGACTCTTTCTAAAGAAACCCGCAGTCGCTCCCTTACCTAGAAGAAAAACCAAAATATGTGCAGTAATGTACATCCCATACATATTAAACTGTGCTGAATCCATTAACATTATCAGATACAGTCACATTTGAAAAAGTATTAAAGTATATATAGCCTTAAGTGCTCAGGAATACTATGACTACATTGTCACCTCATAGTATGACTGTATTAAGGGATTTTCTTGTAAGCAAGTCCTTCTAGTGTTTCGTGACAGAGTTTACAATGGGGTTGAAGATCAACCCCTCTTGTTCTGAATTCTGATTCATAGTAAGTGGAGGCAAAGTTCAAAAGTTTATTATGAATTCATCTGTAAAACAGTCACTGATTAAGCATAAGATATAGGCAAAAAACTTTCTACTTCTTTAAAATAATAACTATGTTTTCCTTTGACATTTAGTACAAAATAATGTGTCTAAAAGCAAAGGATTCTTAGAACCTGAAAAATGTTGTCCATTGCTCATGAAATTAATTTTGTATTAGTTAGAGGTCTAAATTGTTATTGAGGGATTGGAAAGTATATATCTACTCCGGAATTCCTAAATACTTTTCAGATACCAAAGGTTAAACCATTATATTTTATAGAACCAAAGACTGCACATTTAGTTTGAAAGTAATGATTTCCAAATGTTTCACACACAAATGAAACTCAGAGAAGTGTTTCTTTGAGCCTTGCTTTCTTAGAACTTCTAAAATTGTTTTAGTTATTATATGTTCAGATCTATAGATATGCTCCATATTAAATTTGTCAAAAGTAGAAAAGTTCAGAGAAAGAAATTTGGCTAAACTAAAATAAATGACTACAGCAGTTTAATTTTCCTTAAAAAAAATCAACAAAATTTATAGCTTCAATTCAATATGGAATTCATGGTGAGTTTTAGATTATTTATGAATTAACATTGATTTTCCATGGGAATATAACAGTGTGCATTTTAATTATAGAAATAAATTATTTAAATGAACATTCATTTTAGTAATTTATTAATGGTATATTTTAATTAATGGTCTTTTTCTTTTTTTAGTAAGATTTAACTGGGAATATAAGTTAAATACACAAAATATCTAAAAACCTAGATACATAGTAATTTTAAATTTGAAGTTACAAAATTATTTTCTAATTAGCAAACAAACAAAAAACAAGTGATATCCTATGAATCTAGAATCTAATTAGAAATTTTTAAAAATCTCAATTATTTTAGTAATGTATAATGATAACTGAAATATATTCAGGTGACTGGGTGCACTTAACTCCTGAAATACATCTTGAATAAGACAGAATTAATGTCTGACTGGAATTTTAATATTAATTATACTTAGTTATGTTCAAATTCTCTGAAAATTAGTAATACATACATAAATGGACATTTGATATCAAAGATAATCACAGAAGATCCTTCATGATATTTAAGTACGCCAGATGGGCTGCCAGGTACCAGTGCTGTTAGACAAATATCCAATTGTTCATAAAAATGCATAAAACTAATGCTGATTCATAAATGAACAAGAGCTTCTTAGAAGGAAATCTTTAATGATTTGACTTGGGGAATACTTTTTTCATGAGTGCTTGGATGCAAACAAAGTAAACATCCCAAAGGCATGAAAATGAGGAGGATTGCTGATATGTGGAATGCAGATATCAACAAATATCTTAGTAGGTGTCCTTGTTATTTAATAGGGATGATTGTAAAGTTTATGTCCACTTCCTAAAATAGCAGCTATAAAATATAGGTATTCTGATAAAAATCTAAGAATTCTAGTTGATGAGAACAGCAATATGAAACAGTCTAAATATAAATTAATCTCAACGTATGCAACATAATCAGATCACATTTAGACTGCAGTAAAGAGGTTAAGGCACTATATTTAAAGACATACTGATGCATTGGGATGTTCCTAAAAGAGTCATGCAAGCCACATAAGGAGCAGTTGAAACCAGGCTATACTGCGGGTTAAATGTCTTCCTTTCTTTGTTAAACTGAAAATCACAGAAACTGTTCCAAACTGTTTCAAATTTACCACAAGCATATATATTCTTATTATATTGAGCCTTCGAGCAGTAAAAATTATCAAGCTTTTCAAACAATATGAAAAATCACCCCTCAATAAATTTATAACAGCATTTGCAACTTTAAATTATATTATACACAAAGTAATGAACCTAAAACTCTCTTCACAAGAAAATAAAACAATTGCTGAATATATTTTGAATTCATGTTATAAATGTAAAAACTGATGTTACAAATATTAATATATTTATGATATGAATGCTTTATTCACATTTATATGAGAATGAAGTATTCTCTTTGTATTTATTTCTTGGGTAAGACTCGAATGAAACATATTTACTTCATCTTGCACTAATCTCTGCTAAACTTGGTAAAGGAAAAACAAAGGGAGGATCCAAAGGAGTAAACTTTCTAGAGTATAAAGAAATCTAACATTTTATCTTGTCTACATAACTGGAACTCCACTGGTAAGAAAAAATAGTATTTCTGACAAGGCCTGTAGCTTTTTACACTTCTCTGAGCACAGCACCAGCAGAATGCCATAATATCATTATTTTTCTTGTTGAATTTGGTGTTCTTTTGAAGTTATCTAGACGTGAAAAAACTATAGTTTTAATTTTTTTCTAAATATAAGTACACAGTTCATGGTCTTGGCTATATACTTTACTTTTTCTAGTTTTTTTGCTATTTAATTACATTCAGTTAATCTATTGTCCACATAGTTTTTAAGATACAGTGATTGCTTATTTATAGAACTATAGTATAACCTCCCAAATATATTTATGTACATCTAGAATTTTTGATTTCTAATTTCATCTGTTACATTTATTTTCTTCATAGTGGTATGAAACAATAATTAAAGAGAAAAAAATTTTCCCCAATAAAAGACGTTTCAAGAGAAATGTTATCCCTGAGGATTAAAATAAGTCCCTAAGAATGACGAGTATGCTGCAGGATAAAGAGGGACTTGGGTGGAAGAACATACATTTCAAATTTAAATTAAGGTATGGCAGGGGTTTATTTTGGAATTATCAATCCTGCAACAGAAAGCATTGTGAGGGAATCTTAGACCAGACATTCAAATCCAGTTTTGGCACTGTGATATTAGATCACAGGATGTGGAGTGTATGTAACATGTGTTTTGGTTACATTTCCCATGCATACCCAGTATATCTTTTAAAAAAATACTCAGTGATATCTGAGTGATTGAAAAACACATGTATACTTCTCATTTCCTCCAGCCCACAGAATTGGTAAACATGTTGGAGACTTATGTCAAAATCACTGCTGGTCTTAGATAATTGTGTAAATTCTACCCTACAACTCAGTGGATATGTAAATAAGGACATCAATAATGAAGACTGCCAGTCATTGTAACTGTACACAGCTATGCTCAATCTTTTGTATTTTATTTATCTCTTCCTGTGTTCTAAACCTTCTGTGGTAAAGTTGGTAGTTTCTTGTCCTCGATATGATTAATTGCATCTTCTTCTGATGTTCCATATATGTTTTAACATAATATCCATAGCACTTAAAATAGAATATTGTAATTACTTGTTCATATGTCTGTCTCCTTACCTCTCCTCATCTACACAAGAAGCTGTGAGCTATTCTTAGGGGAATTGTTTATGAAGGTGCTTAGGCACATATTAACCCCTTAATAACTAAATGAAATGTTAATTTAAATAAGCATGTGAATCAACAGTGATACCAATATCTTCACTTAGTTTGAAATTTTTGTCAAATGCTGAAATTTGTCATTAACAATAACATTCATTAACATTTACTGAGCATTTGCCATATGCTAAGTACTGGCTAGGAGCTTTGCATGTCAGACAATGCTATTAGGTAGGTATTATTATTCTCTTCATTCAAAAGAAGAGAAAACAGACTAAGAGAAATTAAGGTACTTGTCCAGGTCTGTCTAACTCCAAAGCCCAAGCTCAAAATATTTTTCCTTCAGGCTGTTAGGTATTACTTAGTTGATAATCAGTTCTGTTGCCCTGAACTCACCAATGTCCAGGGCACATTTGGTGAGTTACTAAACCCTATTACAATTCTTAGGGTCACAGTATGAAATACTTCATTTAGTTATGCTAAGTTCACTGAACATCTATATACTAAATTACTTTTAGATCCTAAATTGTACTACAACCATTTTCTTCTTAAATGTACTCACACCCATTAGATTATTTGTCCTAAATGCTGTTTATTGCCTTCTATTCATTTTTTCATTAAAGCATCCCTCACCTAAGTGATGTGGGAGCACATCTAGGGAACATCTCAAATCACTCATTCTCAAGTCCCTCATTCAAGTCATGCAAAACTGTTAAATTTTCTCTGAACAGGCCATGCTCTTTTCAAAGCTCTGGGTTAGTTCACATATTGATCATATTGCTTAGAGTATGTTTACTTCTCTGCTTAAAAAATCCTTACACATTCTAATACCCAGACCAAATGTCACCCCCTCTGTGAAGACATTCTTGACTTTCTCATCACTTCCTCAGGAAAAATTAGTCACAACTTTTCCTGTGACTCCATATCACATCGTATATATCTCTTCTTACCACTCCTTCTTATTGACATGTGAACTCCAGCACTATGAATTCCTCATTTGTAAAGAAAATGTCTTATTTATCTTTGTGTGCTAAATATATGCCAAGGAGTCTGATACATAATAGATATTCTATAAATGTAAAGTCTTGCAAATTCTTAATAATGCAGTTTTATAATAAGAAATGAAATATAATATGAAAGTAAACATTACATATATTAAATTATTTGATATTTGATATTAGTTGATATTATATTCATCAGGGATTTTTATATAATATCCATTTCTGTTTTACTCAAAATTATTCATAAACTATTTGCCTCTCATACTAAAATTAAAAATGAGATACAATTTCTTCTTAATAATCTAGAAGACAGAATTATAGATATGCTATGCACACACTCCACATAAATCCCCTGCTCTAAGAACATCTGAAAGACTGATGATAAAAATATATATGTATATAAGTATTAAATAGAGCAAAAGTGTCTGTATGCTCAAAACCTATATATAACTGAGTAATAATCCCTAGTTTGGATTTTAATGCTCAGAACTTGTTAGATACTTTACAGTGAAGTGCCCCAATTCCCACTGTACAAAATCCTAAAGCCTTATTAATTTTAAAACATTCATTCTTTGAAATTTTACAGAATTGAAATGATTTCATAAGCCTTACTAATATCCAAAGAATATTATCATCATATTGGCTTATTAATGTCCATAGAGCTTATTTGAGTAACAGCTAAGAGAAACTTACAGTTACTTTAAAAAAGACCTAAAGCAGATTTTTCTACTAATACCTTATGCTGTTACCTGCAGAAACTCTTAAAAATGTGTGTTCAGAACTAAGATATTAGAAAACCCCAAAATAAAATTGTATGCTTCTAATATGAATCTCTAAAGGTTAAAGTATTTCCAATTTACACTTCAAGATATGTTTTATTGTCAGCTAATAGTCTCCTATGTTGGCAGCTATAGCCATGCACTTCAGAGGGGGCAGGGAGGATAGAGACTGTGGGGTGGGGAGAAAATGAGAGAGAGAGAGGGAGAAACAGAAAGGTTAAATGACAATATTAAATTTCAAATGGCCATCTGGACTAGGACTCTAAAGTGCCATAATAGAAGTCTTGATAAACCATAGATTCAGACGTATTAAAAAAAAGAAAATGGTTATGAATATTACCAATATACATGCAATAGTCAGGGTGCGTTTTTTTTTTTTTTAGTATTTTTCCTGTAGTTCGAACGTGTTCCTCTGAACTGACTGACTTCAGCAGTCAGTAAGAGTCATGGATGAAGACAATGAACTTGATGCTGATGACAAAAGCACAGTTAAACTTAAAATCTTTTGTCAATACTATACCTTTTCTTCCAGTAGTTTTTTTTTTTAAATTTCAGCTTTATTGAAGTATAGTTGACATATAAAATTGTAACAATCCTTTCACAATACTATACCTTTTCATCCAAGGCCTTGTGGTGCTCAAATAAAGATTTCAGCGCCTTAAGAACCTCAACTTCGCTGGACACTCCCGAGGGGGACTGGGCTTGTCGCTTCACCACCGTCATTCTTAGTGACCTTTCATGTCGTGACACAAGGCACTCCAAATGCTCCAGTAACAGCTATTGGGTTTAACAGAAAACGTAATTATCTTATGGATACAAGTCACTAATACATACAGATGATTTCCATTTTAGTAGATTTCAGATTTTTATAGTATCTAATGATAACCTCAGATTATACTACAGATAGCATCAATGAAGCACAAACCTGAGTTCATAAACCAGGGTTCATAAAATATATTAAAAGTAAATTGCATTTCTATCACGTAACAATTTACTGAATTTAAAATATAATGTGAATTATATGCATTCTTTTAGAAGGTTTAATAATTTCAGTTTAAATTGAGGAGAACTAGAACACACCATAATATGATCCAATAGGATAATGATTGAAGAACATTGAACAAAGCATGATGATTTTGTTAGAGAATAGAATTGAAAGTCAAAATTAATTTCACTTATATCTGATTATTTAAATTTTTTAAATTGAAGTAAATGAGCATAATCATCATGTTGCTTTAAATGTGATTATAGTGATAATCATATGTTGTTATAGTAATTATAGTGGTAACACTAATGATTTTATTCACAATTAAATTCTTAGATTACATAATAGAAAAATATATGCAGCCAACTGGAATATAGTAACTGAGACCAGCAATAGTCATTTTGAGAAAAGAGGTTAAAGGACATAATTTTTAAACTGTCTATTCTGGAACCTACATTCACCAGTCAGTGTCTGGTGCCATGACAGAGACTAGGGGAAAGTCCAGTGAATAATGTTTCATTCTGGTTCCAGACTCTATGCTCTAACTTTTCCCAGATAAATTTTGCTTTTAAATGTTCTGTGAATTGGAGTTTCACCTTCATTTTATTTTATAAGTCAGTTCTGCAACTAAAAGCAAAGATATATGAAAAGAAAATAAAAAAATGTTATCAGTTATTAAAATTTTACTAGTGAAGAATAATATATGACTAGTAAGGAGGAGAGATTTCCAGAAGGCTAGTGAAAAGCACAGGCTAACAAATGATGTCTAGGCAAAATAAGCAGGAGTTACTGAAACAATAAAGGAAAAAGCAGATATAAGATACTGAGGTGGAAAGAAGTAAAGAAAAACTATTTTCTTTCAAGATTTTTCCTAAAGCTTATACTGTAATGAAAAATTTTGTTTTTTAACAATGCTACTGTTAATTTCAGTGTCACATATTAGTATCACATTTCTTAGTTCTTAATAAGTTAATTTTGCTATATTCACTGTCACTAATTATGGTTCAATGTGTCAGAAAATTTTGCCTGTTATTAACACAAAAAACCCCACACATATCCGAGATCCTAAAGGTATATAGATCTGTCAGCCGGAGTCATATGTAAGCATCAAAATAATATTAAAAGTTCTTCAATATGAAGATGATACAATTAATATTTTCAAAGAGCTTTTCTTTTATTTACCAATCTCTGATTATATTCATGGTATTCTACTCTCTTGAATTCTATAGATACATGTGTGCATTGGTTAAATCCAAGCTGTTTCACATAGGTTATAGAGATTTGCCTATTTCTCCAACTTTATCTGCTGTTAGTCTTTCTCTGGCAAACTCTGCTCTAACCACGCCAGCCTACTTTCAGTTCCTCAGTCTTCCAAGCCTTTGCACGTGTTGTACCCTCTGCCTGAAATACTGTCCTTTGGCTCCTTAGTTGGTCAGCTCTTTCTCACCCTTAAGTCTCAGTTTAAATATCACCCTCTCAATAAAGCATTTGCCCACTACTCTAGGTAAAGCATTTGTAGGTCTCTCTCTTCCAAGTCTTCATAACTCTCCATTTCATTCTCTTGCTTCATTTCTTCATATAATGTGTGTAATTTCTTAAAAATTGTTTTACTAAATGTCATTCTATTTCCTCATTGAAATATAAGTTCCATGAAGATAGGCACCATGTCTGTCTTGATCTTCTCTGTATTTGAGTATTGGCTCAGTTCCTGGCATCTATGCATATGTAAAAATATTTATTGAATGAATAGAAAAAAATGATAAATTAGGTAAATTTTCCAGTGTACATTCTGGCCTATATCAAAGCTAAATCTGCAGCCATGGTTAACTGGCATTATTTCCTAAAAGCTTAAGCTAATTAACATGGTTAATATATATATACATATATGTATGTATGTTTTAGGTAGATGATATACTTACAAAGAAACAAGACATAATACAAGAAAACTGGTTTCTCTAACTGTAAATTAGAGATGTCTTCATCTATACAGTAATTTAATAACTATTTGAGCTTCTAATATTGCATGGGAGTAGGTAGGATACAAAATTGTATAAGATATAATCTGTACCCTCTAGGCAAGAAACACAATATGAGTATTATATTGAAGCTATAAAGGACATCTGTTGTTGGAGATTATCTAAATCTTTCAGTCACACTCTTTACATTTGGCAAATTTCCCACAATGTTAATCCCACCTTCTCAACATAGAGTGCAAAAAACTACAATTCTCAGCGTTCGGTGCCACAGAGGTTCTATTAATTACACACGTGTAAGAAATGAGTGGTATAAATAAGTTATAAGCCATATAAATAAGTTGGTGAAGGTATCTAGTTTGCTCAATGGGAGGTGGAATCATGATTTTGCACAGAAAAGGAGAAAAAAATCTGTTTACCAGCTTTGCAGTGAAGTTCTAAAATTTTTTCCTGAAAGGTTAGGCTACAGACTGTTTTGGGTAAGAATTTCTTAATTTCTGTTAAAAATCATTATCTACTTAAACTAGCTAGAGAGTGAATTCTGTTATATGCAACTAAGAATGCTATGACAGTACATCAGGTCATACTGACTGCTACCTTTCATTGTAATAGTCATCTGCCATACCCTGGTCATTGTTCCTTGAATGTCTTAGCAACTAGATTATTGTCATTTTTCTAGTGTTACCCCAGTTGTAATTCTTGGTGATTTTTATAACTCACTTAAACGATTCCTCCAGCATATTGGCATCTAAATTTCTAGACTTTGTGTACTCCAATGGTCTCAATTTCCCCCCTATTTCAGTAACTCACAATTATGGTTTCACGATAGACTCTACTGTTATCAATAAATGTGACTAATTTCAGTTTTTATTATACAACTGACAAATCATTAGTTTAGTTGTTATTTAAATGCTCAAACTCTAAAAATACTTGCACCTTCAATCTCTTTATGGTAGGAATTTATTACTACTTCTCACCATACTCTTGCCTTCACTTTCTTCTTACCCATCTTAAAATTTATAGTTCAGTCTTTAAAATCAATCTTTTCCATGTTCCTACAACTTCCAGAATCTAACCACTTGCCACTACATCCACTTGCCACCTGGGCCCAATACCCATTATCTCCCACAAATTATTATAGTAGCTTCTTAACTGGTCCTCCTGCTTTCATCCTTCCATCAGGTTATTCTCAAAACACTATTTAAGTTAAAATGGAAGCCAGGTCATTCATACTTCTGCTCAAATCCTCAAGGTCTTCTCATCTGGCTCAAGTAAAAGCCAAAGTCCTTAAAAGTACCAAAGGGATCTCAATTCTCTGAACTCATCTCCTATTCTTCTTGCTCACTCCAGTCTAGCTGATTTGGTTTCCTTGTAGCTTTGTTTTGTTTTGTTTTTTAACATTATCAGACACCCATGCTATTACATCAGGGCCTTTGTGCTTGCTGTTTTTTTCCGCCTAAAACATTCTCTTTCAGACATATGCATGACCATCTCATTACACTGTCTCTTTCGTGGTTTTCGTCAAATCTCACCTTTCAACAAGGCTTTCCCTAGTCACCCTCTGCACGAAATATCTCCTTTTCAGTTTGTTTTTCACCCTTGGCATTTGTCTATATCTAATTCACTATTTACTTTATACACTTATCTTGTTTAAGTCTGTCTCCCAAAAAATAATGTAAGGCCCATGAGGAAATGAAGTGTTTTTATTTACTTTTTTCCTATTTTGTCCATTGCTGTATCTCTCAGTGCCTAGAATATTGGCATAGTAGATGCTCATAAATTTTTGGTTGAATGAATAAATGAACCCTGATTAAAACAGTAGTTTTTAACAGCTATGGCTATAAGTAATAACTCTTCAGACAAATGGGAATATGGGATATCTGACCCAGACAGATTTGACAAAGTAATAATTAGATTAACATCAGAAAAGGGGCATTGTCTTCCATGGTTCATGGATAGCTACTGAAATGACCACCTGAGTTATCCTGAAATGGGGTGTCTCTGAAAGGAAGGCTTTGATGGACTGAGTCATGTACAAAAGACCATTTTGAAGGGCAGGAAGAATATAAGGACAATGAGGTGAGCTGGATTCTTTGAGCTGCACTGAAGAGTTTAAAGAAAGAAAATGAAAAGGATAAGGTTTTAAATTTTAGGTCAAGGCTCAGAGAACTCAATAGTTGCTATAGCTGCTCATAACAGCCTCTTATTGAGGTCCCAAGACATAACAGAAAAAAGATAAAGAGCCTCATCTAGGAGAGGTCATTGAATTACAATGTATGATGAATTCAGAGCCTTACCAGGTGTCTTATTTGGAAATGTTGGCACTACTATGAAAATAAAAAGGTACCACCAAGAATTAGAAAAAGGAAATTTAGAAAGTTTCAGATGAATCTGATTTACCTTATCCACCAAATTCCAATGGGTCGCCCTGCTTCACTGATAAGCGTCATCTTATTTGTCTTGATGACCATGTATGACTCAGTCATTAAGTAGTTGCCTGGCAAAACATAGCCTATGTTCTCTCCTCTTGAATCTGGTTGGGCCTGTGACTGTTTTGATCAACCTGTGTTGTATGGTGACGGTGACAATTTGTGACTTTTGAGTCTAGGTCCTAAGAGGCAATGCAGTTTCCAACTAGTTCACTGGAGTACTTGTTCTTAGGTCCCAGGGCCACCACACAAAAACTCGCTACTCTGAGACCACTGTGCCACCGAGGTCATATGGAGGCTCTCAGATATAAAGTCCCAGTTAAATCTGTCTGTCCTTCAGTCACTCCAGCCCAGGTGCTAGACACAAGAGCAAAGAAGTTATCTCACAAGTAGATCTTTCAGCCTCCAGATATTTGAGTCACCACCTGAAAATCATATGCTAAAGCTGGTCCATACTATCTTGTGAGAGAGGATCATTTTCAGAAATCTTGTGAGCTGGTAGTTAAGCACAGTTATTGTTAAAGCTTAAATTATGTAAGCTTATAATTAAATAAAATGTTTTTAAAAGATAGTAAATGCTCAAAATATATCACTTCTTAATTATCTTACTATATTATACTATTACTCATGCCCATAGGGTTGTTTACTTCAATGGTATTTGATAGTAGAAATACTATATAATGGTTCACTACTGTGCATCTTTTCCCAACTCTGCATTTAGTGACAACATGTTGGAAGTTTGAAAACAGCCACAGTGGGAGTATTTACACCACAGAAATTAACAAACACTATATATCAGTGCTTTTTGCTTTTTCTGATAAAAATAAATCATCTACCAGTGACTAGCCATCAAGTCATCCCAGCTGAGAGCCCAAACCTTATGGAGCAGAGAAGGGCTGTCACCACTGTGCCCTTTCTGAATCCCTGACCCACAGAACTGTGTGTATAGTAAAACATTGTTTGTGCCATTAAGTTTGGGGGTAGTTTATTATAAAGCAATAGATAATCAGAAAATCTTCCCTAAAGGGACCTGTGACCATGTAGCATGGTAACAGCTACGGAAAACAGAATACAAAATTGTTTTGGGTATTAGCTCTAAGCTAGGACTATATCTTTGGTACCCACTGGTATAAACACGTTCAATAATCTGGTAGACAAAATGATTCATCCTGTGGATATTGACTTATTTCTTTGGCCACCACAGCATTTGCTCAATGGGCAGAAAATAGTGACCATGGTTTCAGGGATAGAAGTTATTCATTGACCTGACAAAATGGGCTTCTCATCATTAAAGTTGATAGGGTTACCATCCCAGCTGAATAGCCAAGTTACTTGCTGTAGCCATCAACCTTGAAGCCCTGACATGATGCAATATACCTAGAAACAAACTACTCATCTTGAATCAAGCAGATTACATCAAATCCCTTCCATCAGGGAGGCGGCTGTCTTTTGCTACTGTAATAAAAACTTTTTCTGGATATGGATTTGCCTTTTCTAATGGCTCTGCCTCTACCAGCAACACCATCTTATTAGATTTTTGCTTAATATCCTGTTATCATACACAATATTACTTCTGCCCCAAAAAACTCATCTTACAGTGAAAGGGCTAATGCAATTGACTGATACTCCCAGCCCTGGCTTCACCATGCTATCACATCGTTCAGAAGCAGATGATCCTAAAGAATGGTTAAGTGACCCAAGGAAGAATCTATTTTAATTTAAATTGAGAGATAACACATTGCTAGGTTGGGATGCTATCATCCTGCAATTAGTATACACTCAGAATTAGTGATGGAAGTAAGGTTCAGTTTCTCTCAGTTTCAGACCCGATATATATGGGTATAGACCCAGGTCCAGGAATCAAGGTTTAGAATTGGAATTTATATTTGCTAATAGGACTTTGTAACGAGTTGGAGAAATCAGGATCTTTCTATTTTTATTGTATCATACACATAGTATATATTATTTTCCCATTTTCTTGTTATACTTTTACCATTTTACTCTATTTCATATTGGTTATGTTGATTCTGATGAACATTTAAAGTAGTCCATAGGTTACAGAATATTAAGATTGTGATTTAATGAGAGCAAGACTGTACACACTGAAGAACCCCATACATGAAGCTGGATGCAGTTAACTAGACGTTACGAACCTTCTTTTTCGATAAAGGGTGATTTTATTTTTGTTTAAGAAGTCTATTTGTATTGTTGGGTAGATACATATCAGTATTGCTATTTAGAATTTTAATATGAAAAAAGGGTATGATAAAATCTGGGTGGTAGTGCAGACTGCCATTTCAGGTTTCCCCAAATCTTTTGAATATACCCTCCATGTTTGATAGGTCCCCACATTCTGAATGCCATCTTCCCACAGTAGGATTCAAGGAACACTTCTCAGGCATGTTTACCACCAGGTGGCAGACATGTGACTTACGAGCTGGCCAACCAGAGCTCCCTGCACAGGACAGATTCTGAGGGGATCCAGATGAGGAAACATTCTGGGCATGGGACATCCATTTTGCTGGCACAGGTATTTGCAGACGCTGCATGTTTCTGGGACTTGGGGTGTAAAATAAACTTACAAAACTAAGAAACATGGTCCTAGAAATTGTGCCTGGAAGTTCAGTTTAGAGATTTCTTATATGCTTTAATTAATGCCTTCTTGATTAAAATAGCAAACTGTGTTGTTTTGTGCAATTAGGAACTCTCATCCGTATAACAATACAACCAATTGTGTTTTTATTCATATAAAACAGACTCCTTAAGGGCTTAAAAATTTATTCTGAATACTCCTCGGTGCCTAGGAAAATATTCTATATAATATATGCTTAGTACTTGTTGAATTGAAGTAATAATGAATGTACATTATGTATCTTGGAGAATGTGGCCAAAAATGTTCTAATCTAGCATGTTTCTATAGCTTTAAACTTCAAATGAAAATACAAATAAAAAGGAACTTACCTAAGACGCCACTAACAGTCTACTACTTTGTATACCTTTGCTGGGAGCCAAACTTTAGTCTAATGTTTCATAAATCTTGCAGAAGGCACTCTCTTTGGTACACTCAAAGGACTGCAGGGACTATGTGAGTGGCCATTCATCTATGTTGGAATTCACTTTAAATGACCACAGCCTACATATGTATACACACAAACATATCATATCGTATATGCATATACACATACTGCCTCACTGGGGATTTTTAAGCTAAATTTCTAAAACTATAAATCTTTCCATTAGATCTGAATTCAACATAACCTTGTGTACAATTATTTTCAATCACATATGGCTTTCAAGTAGAAATGCTTTCTGCCCTGTAAATTAACTTGGCCTCTGTAATATGGTCACATAACACAATACTAACATCTGAAAATGAAAACCTTCAAATTGATTGCTTTCATGATCAGTCCACTCAGCATCCTTTACTCTCAAGTATGGTTTAGATACCCTATGCGTCTTCTAATGTACGTGTCTGAGTCCCACATTGAAAGCTGTTGGGAGGGTATATGTCCTATCTTATTCACTCTTGTATCAGTCATATCTTGTTGTAGCACTTTCATAAATATGTATACATGAATCCATACATGCACACACATATCTTCACCTGCTTTCAACTACTAGGGTCTTCCCTTCTCAAGTGGATTGTATGTTCTACTCATCGAGGAAATAAGTTTGGAGGGAATTGGTTAACTTGTATAAACAGGTTTGTCAAGAATGGGAAGCTTTTCTTTATTAATGGCAGGTGTCTGATCGTATTTGAACATTTATTTAACATAATTATTTTGGCTCAAAACAAAAAGGCATAGTAAGGAATGTTTCAAATTCAATCTCTAATTTGAACTAAAGATAACTTCTTTTTTTTAGTTTATAACCTATGAGATGAAATTACAGTGTAATTATTCATAACTGACATTAAGACTAGCTCTTGAAACCCTAACTTCTCTTTCAAAGTCATACAATAGTTGCATTCTGAAACATTGTTAATAATATAAACCATCCTTTGAGATCTTCAGGCACAAAAACAGTTGAAACAACAAAACGACAATAAAACAACAAGAAAACTTTTCTACTCTGATATTAAGAAATAATAACTATATTAATATTTCTAGTTTTCCTTTACTTTTTCATTAATTCAGATAATTCTGCCAAAACATAAGTTTTAGCAGTCAATTTGAGGATGTTGAAATAATGGCAGGAATGCTGTTTTCTGTAAGTATAACTTGCCTAGGTATGGTCAGAGAAGTTTTAGGAATAACAAAATTTGTTTCATCATTTTTTCTACATTTTTGGTAGTATGGAAACATTAAACAATAAAACTTGGTTGAATGTTTCTGTAAATACCCACTACAATTTATGAAGTTTTAATTTTTGTATAATCATGAATAACATTAGGATGATTTTATTTGGATGTTCTCAATTTAGCAGGGCATTATGGAGGAAGAAAGAAGGTGGTCTGATTTTCAGCCCTGGGTATTTTTGGGGTGGTGGGGGAGGGTGAGAGGTGGTTATGTAACTTAAGAAGCTGTTATATAATCAATATTTTACATAAGGAAGGTTTCATAAATCTATTTTCCTTGACATAATCAACAACAAAAATCCTCCACATCATTGCTTTAGGAAAGGTAGAAAAATGTTTTCCAGCTTGATTCATGTTTTCAGAGTAGTTATGATTCATGTTTAAAAATCAATGGCTTCAGTTTCTATTACCCTAATGGAACTTAATATTTGTAATTCTCTCACTTTGATTCCTGAATGGGTATTTCAAGTACAGCTTGCTTTGCTTTCTTTGTTTCCCAAAATTCCTTTGCAGATGCAATAACGATAGGTAGTTCCAAGCTTCATGGGGTGTAATGTGATGAAAATTGTGAGGATGCTGTTGCCAAACCTCCCAGTCTCTGGAATTAGTCACAATCAAGAAGGCATAACACACTCCATACTACAGTGGTCTACTCTTAGGCAATGTTTCCCCTAAACTGTAGTAAATCTTTGAGTTTCTTCATGGACCTAACTTGAGTAATTGTGCTGATGGCCTCATGGCTAAGGGCACAGGCTCTGGAGTTAGTTTGCCTTAGCTTTCAAATCCCTTCCCTGCTATTTACTAACTGTGTGACTTCTGGTAAGTGATCTGCCCTTTTCTGAGCTCAGTTGCCTCATCTGTAAAAAGGGTATAATTATAATATTTCCCTCATAGGGCTGTAGAAAGGATTAAAGGGCTGAATAAAGGAGAAATACATACATGGCTAATAAAAGAGTTTCTGGTGCATTTTAAATAAGATTAGTTGGAAGTCTACTGAGAGGTTTGCATTTCCCTCCATTTTTAGCTTCCTGTTTGTGCTTTTACATTGGGCTGTATTGAGTTACACTAGGGAATGTTGCCTAAAGCGTTAAAATAGAAAATAGTGAAATAGGGCAGAATAAATCTCATGGCAGAAATACACTTTAAATTTGTATGGAAAAAGTATAATTTAAAAATCAAAGGTGGGAAAAATATATAGAGGGAGAAAGAGACAGAAAAAATTAATCTGACACCTGGTAACATGATCTAAATTGCTCTTGTTATGTCCTATAAGAGGCAGTCCACGTGACTGGCTCATCGAAGTCTCAATGAAAACCGATTCCTTACGTACATACCCTGTGAATTCTCTTTACCCTAAAGTAAGACCCTGAAAAATAAGAAACTGAGTTTGATCATATAACTATTATGCATGCAATGGTATCTCTCATTCCATGGGCACAAGCTCATTCCAGGGGCACAAGCTGAGTGTTTGTGGAGCTGTCATTTTTATATTACTCTCTAAGACCAAGCATGCAATGAATATACAGTTAACTGTAACTTACCTTCTCAGCATTAATCTGCCATAGCTCTAACACTTAAAATATTTTCACCTACTTCACATTGAGATTGAACTATAATCACACCAAAGTGGTTTTTCTCTACATTCTTTTACTAGAGAAACTTCTCTTATTTATGGGTAACATGGCGATTTATATATTTTATGAAATTTAGTGACTTTTTCTTCCAAACTAGAAAATATAGCATCTTTGATGGAATTTTAAACTTTAATGTTACATGGCATGTTATGAGATTAAACAAATACATGGTTTTCCAAGAACAGAATATTGTAAATTCCATCAGGGTCATAAAATCACAATATCAGAACTGGAAGTCTCTTTAATGATCTTCTAAAATAGAAAAGGTATGCCTCTTTTAATTAGGAGAGTCCTGTTCCAGTGGTTTTATGTTTTTAACACCTTTTAAAAAATTGTTATTTTTCTGGGGTGAGGTGAGGATGAATGTCAGGTCATGCCCTCATAGCACCCCAAAGTCAAAACTCATGCTCCCCTCTCAAACCCATTGCCCTCCCCCATTACCCACCACCAGCTTCTGAAGTATTGCCCACCCACTCCAATGCAACAGTTTGAAACTCACTATTGAAATACAACTCTTCTTTTTAAAGTCGAATAAAGCAAAGACCAGAAGAAATACTAACATTTTTTAAGGCAACATAATGATTTAGTAGCCGAGACTGTAATTTAGGCTTCCTGTCTTCCTGTTTTGAGTTTTGTAGTACAGTATATTCTCCTTTAATTTAAGTTACAGACCATGAGTTGGCGTCTGCTTAAAGTCTTGCTCAAGTTTTTAAAGGCTTATATTTCTATGAGTATACTAGAGATAAGGCACTGAGCTATACATGGAATTAATTCCAAGCAGAGGCAGTTTTATACTTACTCTTGTATTGTTTCTTTCAGCTTTAAGTTCAGAAATTTCTTCTTCTTTTTCTAGAAGTTGTTCTCTGCAGGCATTTAATTCTTTTGTCAGTGCAGCAAATTCCTGAAAGAGGAACAAAAAATTTTGAAGACATATTCCAGATTAAAAAAATGTATTCCAGCAGGAAGAAAAAAAAAATCAAAATATAAACTTTTGAGTGTAGAGAATAGAAAACATGGCCTAGATGACTATACATTGCTGTTATTTATATGTACATTGCTGTTATTAAATTAACTTGGTTCCAACTTTAAAAAAATGCTAGTACACGGTACTTAACAAATACATATTATAATATGCTGCTCAGATGAGTGTATAAAATATATTTCAAAATGTATCAGATACATCATATTGAATTTAACATTAGTAAGATAACATATTAATAATATAGAACAATTTAAATTTGGCTAATTTTGTGAACAACTCCAAAGATCTCATACTCTCGTTCCAGATAGCAATGTTTAGACTGAGCATACTACATCATAAGAAAAAAACAACAACCACCACCAACAATCAAAAAAAAAAAATTCTTAAATATACTATTTAGAGATTAAGAAGTTTACTTATTTAATAGGAGGAAGAAAGAGAATGCACTTGTATCTTACAAAATAATAAATAATAAATGTATCTAAGACTTGATAACATTATCTAACATTCTCTTATTAATTTATGCATTTAGACACAATAAAGTTTGCTTAAAAAGAAGGGTAAGACACTTAATTCAACTATTCCGTTACTCTAACTTACAAACAAATATTTTTAAATAACTTTGAAAAATAGTAAATAGTAATAGATCCATATTAACATTAAATTCTTTACAGTGATACTCAGTAATAAAATTGATGCTTGTCAAATGCATGTAAGTATTTGGGAAAATTTGGCACCAGGCTGGGAAAGCACTGCCAGAAGATCAAAAAGAAAAACAAAATGAGGAGACAGGTTTGGTTAACCTAATCTCCACAAAGGCAAATTTAGCAAAAAGTAAATGAATATGATGATTATGCAAAGCTGGGAAAGGTTTAGGGTTTATATTTTTGTTTGCTTCAAACCACTTATTGTGCTAAGTTTCTCTGAGTGGCTTCAAACCAAGTGGGTACTTCAAAGACCTCAGAGTAGACTTAGTTTAGAATCAAGATGAAAGAGTTCATTGCTACATTTGGCTGGCATTACAGATAAATGTTTTCTCCTCTGATTGCTGCCCGCTTAAATGTTGATATTCTCTGAGTATATTATTTAAGTGGAGAATGGAAATAAGCAACAAGTAGAAAACAATAAACACTGCCATAAAAAAATTTTCTTCATATAAATGGCATAGTTTTGATGGAGAAAAGAAGAAAGTAACAAAGATTCTGCAGTGTATATTATTAACATCTATATTTAAAATTAATCCTATACTCATGAATATTACAAGGCAAAATATTAATCAAATCTGTACATTTAACATCATACCATTTTTAAACAAAACATGTATCTGGTTTATCTTTCTAGAGATTTAGCTTGCTATCTACAGAAAGAAAAAAGATCAGAAGGAAATATTTCAGAATATTAACATTACATATTTCCAGGTGGTAAAATTATCAGTGGATTTTGTTTTTAGCTTTCTGCTATGTAGTTGTCATCAAAACTTTCTATAATAGAACAAAATGCTTTTATGCTTAGTGAAAAAAGAAAATATAAATCTGTAAGTGCACTGAAACAATCATGTGTTCATAACCAACGACAGAAATTAGTCAAGATGTTATTGGTGACAGATGACTTTGCATTTTTAATTTACTATCATGGCACTGATTCTGAGCAAACTATTTAGTGACTCCATTAAGATAAGTCTTACATTTATTAACTTTCTAGCAAATTTCAGACACTATCTTCACATTCATTATTTCATCTTGCTCTCTAAATAAATAGTGAGGGAGTCTCATTCCCATTTTATGGCTGAGGAAACTGAATTACCAAGATATAAATTGAAGTTCATGAAGCTCACAACCCATAGAGAGTGAGTTATGCTGTGAACACAGTTCTCCAGACTGCGTGTCCAGTGCTTCTCCACTATACCATTTTGACCTAATTGTTCATCAGGTTTTGTTTTTTTTTAAATTTTTTTATACAGCAGGCTCTTATTAGTTATCCATTTCATACATATTAGTGTATACATGTCAATCCCAATCTCCCAATTCATCCCACCACCAACCCCCCACCCGCCCTGCCAGCCACTTTCCCCCCCTTGGTGTCCATATGCTTGTTCTCTACATCTGTGTCTCTATTTCTGCCCTGCAAACCGATTCATCTGTACCATTTTTCTAGGTTCCACATACATGCATTAACATACGATATTTGTTTTTCTCTTTCTGACTTAATTCACTCTGTATGACAGTCTCTAGATCCATCCACGTCTCAACAAATGACTCAATTTCGTTCCTTTTTATGGCTAAGTAATATTCTATTGTATATATGTACCACACCTTCTTTATCCATCCGTCTGTTGATGGGCATTTAGGTTGCTTCCATGTCCTGGCTATTGTAAATAGTGCTGCAATGAACATTGGGGGTGCCTGTGTCTTTTTGAATTATGGTTTTCTCTGGGTATATGCCCAGTAGTGGGATTGCTGGGTCATATGGTAATTCTATTTTTAGTTTTTTAAGGAACCTCCATACTGTTCTCCATAGTGGCTGTATCAATTTACATTCCCACCAACAGTGCAAGAGGGTTCCCTTTTCTCCACACCCTCTCCAGCATTTGTTGTTTGTAGATTTTCTGATGATGCCCATTCTAGCTGGTGTGAGGTGATACCTCATTGTAGTTTATTTTTTTTAATTAATTTATTTATTTATTTATTTTTGGCTGTGTTGGGTTTTCGTTTCTGTGTGAGGGCTTTCTCCAGTTGCGGCAAGTGGGGGGCCACTCTTCATCGCGGTGCGCGGGCCTCTCACTATCGCGGCCTCTCTTGTTGCGGAGCACAGGCTCCAGACGTGCAGGCTCAGTAGTTGTGGCTCACGGGCCCAGTTGCTCTGCGGCATGTGGGATCCTTCCAGACCAGGGCTCGAACCCATGTCCCCTGCATTGGCAGGTAGATTCTCAACCACTCCGCCACCAGGGAAGCCCCCTCATTGTAGTTTTGATTTGCATTTATCTAATAATTAGTGATGTTGAGCAGCTTTTCATGTGCTTCTTAGTCATCTGTATGTCTTCTTTGGAGAAATGTCTATTTAGGTCTTCTGCCCATTTTTGGATTGGGTTGTTTGTTTCTCTAATATTGAGCTGCATGAGCTGTTTATATATTTTGGAGATTAATCCTTTGTCCGTTGATTCGTTTGCAAATATTTTCTCCCATTCTGAGGGTTGTCTTTTCGTCTTGTTTATGGTTTCCTTTGCTGTGCAAAAGCTTTGAAGTTTCATTAGGTCCCACTCTAGGAGGTGGATCAAAAAAGATCTTCATAGAATGAGTTTGGCAGTGTTCCTTCCTCTGCAATTTTTTGGAAGAGTTTGAGAAGGATGGGTGTTAGCTCTTCTCTAAATGTTTGATAGAATTCACCTGTGAAGCCATCTGGTCCTGGACTTTTGTTTGTTGGAAGATTTTTAATCACAGTTTCAATTTCATTACTTGTGATTGGTCTGTTCATATTTTCTATTTCTTCCTGGTTCAGTCTTGGAAGGTTATACCTTTCTAAGAATTTGTCCATTTCTTCCAGGTTGTCCATTTTATTGGCATAAAGTTGCTTGTAGTAGTCTCTTAGGATGCTTTGTATTTCTGCGGTGTCTGTTGTAACTTCTCCTTTTTCATTTCTGATTTTATTGATTTGAGTCCTCTCCCTCTTTTTCTTGATGAGTCTGGCTAATGGCTTATCAATTTTGTTTATCTTCTCAAAGAACCAACTTTTAGTTTTATTGATCTTTGCTATTGTTTTCTTTGTTTCTATTTCATTTATTTCTGCTCTGATCTTTATGATTTCTTTCCTTCTGCTAACTTTGGGTTTTGTTTGTTCTTCTTTCTCTAGTTTCTTTAAGTGTAAGGTTAGATTGTTTACTTGAGCTTTTTCTTGTTTCTTTAGGTAGGCTTGTATAGCTATAAACTTCCCTCTTAGAACTGCTTTTGCTGCATCCCATAGGTTTTGGGTCGTCGTGTTTTCATTGTCATTTGTCTCTAGGTATTTTTTGATTTCCTCTTTGATTTCTTCAGTGATCTCTTGGTTATTTAGTAACGTATTGTTTAGCCTCCATGTGTTTGTCCTTTTTACGTTTTTTTCCCTGTAATTCATTTCTAATCTCATAGCGTTGTGGTCAGAAAAGATGCTTGATATGATTTCAATTTTCTTAAATTTACTGAGGCTTGATTTGTGACCCAAGATGTGATCTATCTTGGAGAATGTTCCGTGCGCACTTGAGAAGAACGTGTAATCTGCTGTTTTTGGATGGAATGTCCAATATATATCAATTAAATCTATCTGGTCTATTGTGTCATTTAAAGCTTCTGTTTCCTTATTTATTTTCATTTTGGATGATCTGTCCATTGGTGTAAGTGAGGTGTTAAAGTCCCCCACTATTATTGTGTTACTGTCGATTTCCTCTTTTATAGCTGTTAGCAGTTGCCTTATGTATTGAGGTGCTCCTATGTTGGGTGCATATATATTTATAATTGTTATATCTTCTTCTTGGATTGATCCCTGGATCATTATGTAGTGTCCTTCCCTGTCTCTTGTAACATTCTTTATTTTAAAGTCTATTTTATCTGATATGAGTATAGCTACTCCAGCTTTCTTTTGATTTCCATTTGCATGGAATATCTTTTTCCATCCCCTCACTTTCAGTCTGTATGTGTCCCTAGGTCTAAAGTGGGTCTCTTGTAGACAGCATATATATGGGTCTTGTTTTTGTATCCATTCAGCCAGTCTATGTCTTTTGGTTGGGGCATTTAATCCATTCACGTTTAAGGTAATAATCGATATGTATGTTCCTATGACCATTTTCTTAATTGTTTTGGGTTTGTTTTTGTAGGTCCTTTTCTTCTCTTGTGTTTCCCACTTAGAGAAGTTCCTTTAGCATTTGTTGTAGAGCTGGTTTGGTGGTGCTGAATTCTCTTAGCTTTTGCTTGTCTGTAAAGCTTTTGATTTCTCCATCAAATCTAAATGAGATCCTTGCCGGGTAGAGTAATCTTGGTTGTAGGTTCTTCCCTTTCATCACTTTAAGTATATCATGCCACTCCCTTCTGGCTTGCAGAGTTTCTGCTGAGAAATCAGCTGTTAACCTTATTGGAGTTCCCTTGTATGTTATTTGTCGTTTTTCCCTTGCTGCTTTCAATAATTTTTCTTTGTCTTTAATTTTTGCCACTTTGATTACTATGTGTCTCGGCGTGTTTCTCCTTGGGTTTATCCTGTATGGGACTCTCTGCGCTTCCTGGACTTGGGTGGCTATTTCCTTTCTCATGTTAGGGAAGTTTTCGACTATAATCTCTTCAAATATTTTCTCTGGTCCTTTCTCTCTCTCTTCTCCTTCTGGGACCCCTATAATGCGAATGTTGTTGCGTTTAATGTTGTCCCAGAGGTCTCTTAGGCTGTCTTCATTTCTTTTCATTCTTTTTTCTTTAGTCTGTTCCGCAGCAGTGAATTCCACCATTCTGTCTTCCAGGTCACTTATCCGTTCTTCTGCCTCAGTTATTCTGCTATTGATTCCTTCTAGTGTAGTTTTCATTTCAGTTATTGTATTGGTCATCTCTGTTTGTTTGTTCTTTAATTCTTCTAGGTCTTTGTTAATCATTTCTTGCATCTTCTCAATCTTTGCCTCCATTCTTATTCCGAGGTCCTGGATCATCTTCACTATCATTATTCTGAATTCTTTTTCTGGAAGGTTGCCTATCTCCACTTCATTTAGTTGTTTTTCTGGGGTTTTTTCTTGTTCCTTCATCTGGTACATAGCCCTCTGCCTTTTCATCTTGTCTATCTTTCTGTAACTGTGGTTTTTGGTCCACAGGCTGCAGGATTGTAGTTCTTCTTGCCTCTGCTGTCTGCCCTCTGGTGGTTGAGGCTATCTAAGAGGTTTGATGGGAGGCTCTGGTGGTGGGTAGAGCTGACTGTTGCTGTAACATGTTTATTAATGTCCAGAAAAGTAATGGAAACAAGGTTACAAGGAATAAGGAGAGGAACATCTTCTAACTGTTGGAAAGAATGCCTTGGTGTCTTTTTAAAGCATTCATGTTTTATAATGGCTATTATCTTGGTCATATCTTTAAGAACACAACTATCACTTGTGGCAAGATCAGTAAAAAAAGCAAGCTCTCTTAGGTTTTGCATAAGCTAAAAGCAATTGAACCAAACATCCCATAATTATGTATGAGATTTTAAAAATATTTTTCAAATCCATAACAACTTAGTTTAATGAAACTCAAATTACAATCAAACGGAGAAATCTGATAAAATAACAACCACCTTATCTCTCTGAACTACAAATGGTTAAAGAAGATGTGGTACATGTATACAATGGAATATTACTCAGCCATAAAAAGGAACGAAATTGAGTCATTTGTTGAGACGTGGATGGATCTAGAGACTGTCATACAGAGTGAAGTAAGTCAGAAAGAGAAAAACAAATATCGTATATTAATGCATGTATGCGGAACCTAGAAAAATGGTACAGATGAGCCAGTTTGCAGGGCAGAAGTTGAGACACAGATGTAGAGAATGGACATATGGACACCAAGGGGGGAAAACTGCGGTGGGGTGGGGATGGTGGTGTGCTGAATTGGGCGATTGGGATTGACATGTATACACTGATGTGTATAAAACTGATGCCTAATAAGAACCTGCAGTATAAAAAAACAAACAAAACAACTAATACTAAACTTTCATTGGGTTATTTGTATGGAAACATGTTAATATAAATGTTTCAGACATTAAAAAAAAAAAAAAAAAAAAAAAAAAAAGATCTTGCTGTGATTTATGTCAAAGAGTGTTCTTCCTATGTTTTCCTCTAAGAGTTATATAGTGTCTGGTCTTACATTTAGGTTTCTAATACATTTTGAGATTATTTTTGTGTATGGTGTTAGGAAGTGTTCTAATTTCATTCTTTTACATGTAGCTGTCCAGTTTTCCCAGCACCACTTATTGAAGAGACTGTCTTTTCTCCATTGTATGTCCTTGCCTCCTTTCTCATAGATTATTTGACCATAGGTGCGTGAGTTTATCTCTGGGCTTTCTATTCTGTTCTGTTGATCTATATTTCTGTTTTTGTGCCAGTACCCTATTGTCTTGATCACTGTAGCTTTGTAGTAGAGTCTGAAGTCAGGGAGTGTGATTCCTCCAGCTCCGTTTTTTTCCCTCAAGACTGCTTTGGCTATTCAGGGTCTTTTGTGTCTCCATACAAATTTTAAGCTTTCTTGTTCTAGTTCTGTAAAAAATGCCATTGGTAATTTGATAGGGATCGCATTGAATCTGTAGATTGATTTGGGTAGTATAGTCATTTTCACAATACTGATTCTTCCAATCCAAGAACATGGTATATCTCTCCATCTGTTGGTATCATCTTTAATTTCTTTCATCAGTGTCTTATAGTTTTCTGCATGCAAGTCTTTTGTCTCCCTAGGTAGGTTTATTCCTAGGTATTTTATTCTTCTTCTTGCAATGGTAAATGGGAGTGTTTCCTTAATTTCTCTTTCAGATTTTTCATCATTAGTGTATAGGAATGCAAGAGATTTCTGTGCATTAATTTTGTATCCTGCAACTTTACCAAATTCATTGATTAGCTTTATTAGTTTCCTGGTGGCATCTTTAGGATTCTCTATGTATAGTATTATGTCATCTGCAAACAGGGACAGTTTTACGTCTTCTTTTCCAATTTGTATCCCTTTTATTTCTTTTTCTTCTCTGATTGCCATGGCTAGGACTTCCAAAACTATGTTGAATAATAGTGGTGAGAGTGGATATCCTTGTCTTGCTCCTGATCTTAGAGGAAATGCTTTCAGTTTTTCACCATTGAGAATGATGTTTGCTGTGGGTTTGTCACATATGACCTTTATTATGTTGAGGTAGGTTCCCTCTATGCCCACTTTCTGGAGAGTTTTTATCATAAATTGGTGTTGAATTTTGTCAAAAGCTTTTTCTGCATCTATTGACATGATCATATGGTTTTTATTCTTCAATTTGTTAATATGGTGTATCACATTGATTGATTTGCATATATTGAAGAATCCTTGCATCCCTGGGATAACTCCCACTTGATCATGGTGTACGATCCTTTTAATGTATTGTTGGATTCTGTTTGCTAGTATTTTGTTGAGGATTTTTGCATCTATATTCATCAGTGATAACGGTCTGTAATTTTCTTTTTTTGTAGTATCTTTGTCTGGTTTGGGTATCAGGGTGATGGTGGCCTCATAGAATGAGTTTGGGAGCGTTCCTACCTCTGCAATTTTTAGGAAGAGTTTGAGAAGGAAGGGTGTTAGCTCTTCTCTAAATGTTTGATAGAATTCACCTGTGAAGCCATCTGGTCCTGGACTTTTGTTTGTTGGAAGATATTTAATCACAGTTTCAATTTCATCACTTGTGATTGGTCTGTTCATATTTTCTATTTCTTCCTGGTTCAGTCTTGGAAGGTTATACCTTTCTAAGAATTTGTCCATTTCTTCCAGGTTGTCCATTTTATTGGCATAGAGTTGCTTGTAGTAGTCTCCTAGGATGCTTTGTATTTCTGCGGTGTCTGTTGTAACTTCTCCTTTTTCATTTCTAATTTTATTGACTTGAGTCCTCTCCCTCTTTTTCTTGATGAGTCTGGCTAATGGTTTATCAATTATGTTTATCTTCTTAAAGAACCAGCTTTTAGTTTTATTGATCTTTGCTATTGTTTTCTTTGTTTCTATTTCATTTATTTCTGCTCTGATCTTTATGATTTCTTTCCTCCTACTAACTTTGGATTTTGTTTGTTCTTCTTTCTCTAGTTCCTTTAGGTGTAACATTAGATTGTTTGAGATTTTTCTTGTTTCTTGAGGTAGGCGTGTATAGCTATAAACTTCCCTCTTAGAACTGCTTTTGCTGCACCCCATAGGTTTTGGATCATCATGTTTTCATTGTAATTTGTCTCTGGTATATTTTGATTTCCTCTTTGATTTCTTCAGTGATCTCTTGGTTATTTAGTAACGTATTGTTTAGCCTCTATGTGTTTGTGTTTTTTACGGGTTTTCCCTGTAATTGATTTCTAATCTCATAGTGTTGTGGTCAGAAAAGATGCTTGATATGATTTCAATTTTATTAAATTTACTAAGGCTTGATTTGTGACCGAAGATGTGATCTATCCTGGAGAATGTTCTGTGTGCACTTGAGAAGAAAGTGTAATCTGCTGTTTTTGGATGAAATGTCCTATAAATATCAATTAAATCTATCTGGTCTATTGTGTCATTTAAAGCTTGTGTTTCCTTATTAATGTTCCCTTTGGATGATCTGTCCATTGCTGTAAGTGAGGTGTTAAAGTCCCCCACTATTATTGTGTTACTGTCGATTTCCTCTTTTACAGCTGTTAGCAGTTGCCTTATGTATTGAGGTGCTCCTCTGTTGGGTGCATATATATTTATAACTGTTATATCTTCTTCTTGGACTGATCCCTTGATCATTATGTAGTGTCCTCCCTTGTCTCTTGTAACACTCTTTATTTTAAAGTCTATTTTATCTGATATGAGTATTGCTACTCCAGCTTTCTTTTGATTTCCATTTGCATGGAATATCTCTTTCCATCCCCTCACTTTCAGTCTGTATGTGTCCCTAGGTCTGAAGTGGGTCTCTTGTAGACAGCATATATATGGGTCTTGTTTTTGTATCCATTCAGCAAGCCTGTGTCTTTTGGTTGGAGCATTTAATACATTCACGTTTAAGGTAATTATTGATATGTATGTTCCTATGACCATTTTCTTAATTGTTTTGGGTTTGTTTTTGTAGTTCCTTTTCTTCTCTTGTGTTTCCCACTTAGAGAAGTTCCTTAGCATTTGCTGTAGAGCTGGTTTGGTGGTGCTGAATTCTCTTAGCTTTTGCTTGTCTGTAAAGCTTTTGATTTCTCCAGAGAATCTGAATGAGATCCTTGCCGGGTAGAGTAATCTTGGTTGTAGTTTCTTCCCTTTAATCACTTTAAATATATCATGCCAGTCCCTTCTTGCTTGTAGAGTTTCTGCTGAGAAATCAGCTGTTAACCTTATGGGAGTTCCCTTGTATGTTATTTGTCGTTTTTCCCTTGTTGCTTTCAATAATTTTTCTTTGTCTTTAATTTTTGTCAATTTGATTACTATGTGTCTCGGTGTGTTTCTCCTTGGGTTTATCCTGCCTGGGACTCTCTGCACTTTCTGGACTTGGGTGGCTACTTCCTTTCCCATGTCAGGGAAGTTTTTAACTATAATCTCTTCAAATATTTTCTCAGGTCCTTTCTCTCTCTCTTCTCCCTCTGGGACGCCTATTATGTCAATGTCATTGCATTTAATGTTGTTCCAGAGGTCTCTTAGGCTCTCTTTATTTCTTTTCATTCCTTTTTCTTTGTTCTGTTCTGTAGCAGTGAATTCTACCATTCTGTTTTCCAGGTCACTTATCCATTCTTCTGCCTCAGTTATTCTGCTATTGATTCATTCTAGTGTATTTTTCATTTCATTTATTGTATTGTTCGTCTCTGTTTGTTTGTTCTTTAATTCTTCTGGGTGTTTGTTCTTTAATTCTTCTAGGTCTTTGTTAAACATTTCTTGCATCTTCTCGATCTTTGCCTCCATTCTTTTTCCGAGGTCCTGGATCATCTTCACTATCATTATTCTGAATTCTTTTTCTGGAAGGTTTCCTATCTCCACTTCATTTAGTTGTTTTTCTGGGGTTTTATCTTGTTCCTTAATCTGGTACATAGCCCTCTGCCTTTTCATCTTGTCTATCTTTCTGTGAATGTGTTTTTTGTTCCACAGGCTGCAGGATCATAGTTCTTTCTTCTTGCCTCTGCTGTCTGCTCTCTGGTGGATGAGGCTATGTCCATCAGGTTTATATGGTTGAGATTTGGAGTGCATTTAGCAATCCTTTTTCTTTTAACTGGAGAATTATATAATCATTACTTATAATTACCATTTAGGATTCTTCTGAATTAGTCCAAAGGGAGTGTGGAGAACTAGGAAGTAGGGTATTCCTTCCATTCAGAGCAACAAGTGTTAGACAAGAACATCCTGCATATCTAGGACTGCAACAGGTGCAGATGCCTCGTATGGAGTTAATCATCAAATGTTTTTACACTTTTTCACTGACATTTCTCTCTTCTGTACCTACTCCTCCATCCATACTATCACATGAACTGAGTATTTTTTTAATCAACTTTTCCTAGATAATAGTAACAGTAAAGGTAGTTAACATTGACTGAGCCCTTACAATATGCCAGGCACTCTGCCAAGCAATTTATATTGATTATCTCATTAATCCTAATGAAACTCTGTAACACAATACTAAAATCTCACTAAACAAAACTAAACACTCTTACCATACAATTCAGCAATCTCACTCCATGGTATTTCATTCCAAAGTAATGTCACTCCAAAGTAGCTGAGAACTATGTCCGCACAGAAAACCTGCACATGACGTTTATAGCAGCTTCACTCATAACTGCTAAAACTTGGAAATAATTGAGATGCCCTCCAGTAGGTGAAGCAATAAATAAACTGTAGCACATGCAGACAATGGAATATTATCTAGTGCTAAAAAGAAACAAACTATCAAGCCAGAAAAAACATGGAGAGACCTTAAATGCATATTAGTAAGTGAAAGAAGCCAATCTGAAAAAGGCTACTACTGTATGATTCTAACCATATGGCATTCTTGAAAAATAAAAATTATGAGGACGGTAAAAAGATGAAAGTTTGCCACAGGTGTTGGGGGTGTGGAGGTGATGAATAGAGCACAGAGGATTTTCAGGGTGGTGAAAATGCTCTGTATGATATGTGATGACAGATATATGTAATTAAACATTTGTCCAAACCTATAAACATACAACACCCAAAGTGAACCATAATGTAAACTATGGACTTTGGGTGATAATGATGTGTCAATATAGGTTCATCAATTGTAGCAGATGTACCACCCTGACAGGGGATGTAGATAATGGTGGAGACCATTATCCGTGGGGGCAGAGGGTACATGGGAAATCTCTGCACCTTCCCTTCAGTTCTGCTATGAACCTAAAACTGCTCTATGAATATAACATCTTTTAAAAAAAAATCACTGAGGCCTAGAGAAGTTAATAAAATTTCAAAAGTTAGAGACTTTGTCAATGGTATAGCTAGGCTTTGAATCCAGACAATCTGTTTCATAGTGGATGACTACAATAGATTGTTGGTTTTTTTTTTTTTTTTCCCTCTCCTGATCATAGTCTTTCCCCTTCTAATTTGTCCTTCCTCAGTCTTTGAAAAATTATATTTTCCTCAAGCTCACAAAACTTTTCAGAACTTCCTACTTTTAAGCACATCAAATTTAAACAGATTTTAACTTTTAAAATCCAAACCATCCAAAACATGGCCCTTTCACAATTAATTAGCTTTATTTCTCATTGAAAAATAGCAACTACCAATTTGAGCAGGAGCCACTTTGCTCTGCCCTGAACTTAGTATTTTATATGAATTACTTCATCTCTTTCCTATTTTTCAGATGAGAATACTGAAGCTTAGCATGGATGAATAACTTGCTCCAGGTCACACAGCTAAAAATAATCCACCTTGATTCCAAAACTCTTTAATTTCTGCAACACTGTTTTCTTCTCACTGAAAATGGAAAATCATCAAATTTTTCAACAGTAGCAATTAATACAAACATTTCATCCCTCTAACTATCCATCCATACATACAACATTTATTGTGCATCTACACATACCAGACCCTATGTTAAGTGCTGTAGATATGGAGATAACTTAGGCATAGTTGTTGCACTTGACCTCATAGATCTTTCAGAATTCACATTTGAGGCATATCAGGAATTTTCATCACTAATAAGCACTCAAAACCCATCACCAAAGTGCCACACAGGAAGAAATATTAGTTTATGTGCTTAGAGGCACTGTTGACTTACAGTTAACTCTTCCTCTCTAATACCTTCTTCTTAGTAGGTCTATCTTCTGCATCTGACACAGATTTCTTCTTCCTGTTTCTATCTCCACCTTTCCATTTTCTCATCTCTCTTATTTTCTATTTCCTTCACATATTATTTCCTTTACCAGGAATACTCTTCCCTATCCTCTCTGCCTGACTTATTTTTAAAGCACCAGCTTGCCTTGTTAATGATCTATAATACCTTGTTCAAGGTCTATCAATGCACTTACTGTATTTTTTCATAATAATTGAATTATGTACTCATCTCCAAATAAACAGCAAGATCCTTTAAGACAATTTTGTTACCTTGTTTATTTTTATAGCCTCAGGACTTAGCAGAGTTTCTGACAAATCGTAGATATTCAATAAATCCTTGTTGTAACAATATGTGAATGGTTCACTTTCCCTAAACTTTAAATTTAATACCAAAAACATTTTTTAAAAGGTATAATTAATTAGAGTTATTTCTTTTTCTGAGTGAGATTGTTAGAATTTTCTCAATATATAACATGCCTGATATTCTTTTTGCTTTGTAGCTGTTGTTTTTGCCTATATCTGAAATTATACCGTATTATATTTGCCTATATCTGAAATTATACCGTACTATATTCTACACAGCAATGGCATTATTGTCTGCTATATTTTATTGCACATATATGAAGTAATACTATTGTTCCTAAATAATTCATGCATTCAGATGTATCATTTGTTCATGGGACATATTATTTTTGTCTTATTCATTCTCAAAGTAAAAATTCATGTTTAACTCATATGTTACTTCTCTAATCTAGAGTTTCTCAAACTATATTCCATAGAACAGTATTTCCACAAGCTCCCCAGAAAAAAAGCATGGCCAAATGGATTTGGGAAATGATGCAAGGTTCGTAATTTGCTCTTGAAAATATACTATAGACATCAGAATATAAGAGATTCTGATGAAAGTTGGCTTTGTGGCCAAGAATTGGAAAATGGATAAATCAAATATAGTAAAAGCACATGATGGAATATTGTGTAAAAGGCAAAATAAGTTGGTTAGATCTTTATATAGCAACATGGAAAGAATTCAAAAATATGATTTTGCATTAAAAAAGGTGAGAAACAGAACATCATGTGTAACACAGAGTATTGTCAGAAGCTGAAGGCAGTGAAGGATAAATGTTAGAGGAAAATTTCATTCATGCCTCACCATGTCTGAATTCAAAGGAGTCTATAAGAAGAACTGAGTTTGCTTTGAATCACTGAGACAGAATTAGTAGATCAGTTGCCAATCACAAACCATATTCAACAATTTTCAGACCATTTTGTTCCACAAACACAGCCTGCCAAAATTCTTACTTTCCCAATAACCAAAATGACTTTCCCCACTCTGTATTTTTTTTCTTGGAATTTTAAAGAGTGGTTAGGACACACAGTGCCATAGAAATATCCTCAGACAGAAGGGAGTGCCCTTTTCTTTCTTAGCATGTATTCATGCACACCACACACACAAACATTCACATGAGCACTCCCTATGTGCTAGGGAGATGACAGTGAACGAAGCAAGTTAAAGTCCCTACTCTCAAAATGTTTATACACTTTCAGGCATTTACCACTCAATGTACTTTTACTCAGAGTGAATCATTTCTAGCTACATTAATCCCCCTCAGTACTAATTCAACTCATGATATAGAGCAGCAGTTCCTTTAAAAAGAGAGCAAATTAAAATAAATTTCTTCCTGTATTTAAAAAAAATTGAAGGTATCATTTCTATTTTTCTTGCCTTCTTGTTTTCCTATTTTCCTTCTTTTTTAAAAAAATTTTATCAGATTATATTGATTTACAATGTTGTGTTAGTTTCAGTAGTACAGCAAAGGAAAGCATCATTTCTTACAAACGAACACAAGTCGTCTGATTTCTGTGTCCTCCAAATTCTAAGTTACAAGTCTCATAAATTGCATAAAATTCAAAGTTTCTTTATTGTCAATTTTTAACACTAAGTTCTTGGAGTTACCTCTTTTCTCTCCTACCCACCTCATCCTCTCCTTAAGCTATCATTTCTTGAGCACTTATTATAGGTTAGGGATATTGTTAGGAATTTTACATGTTATATCATTTATGCATCATGACAGCCTTATTCTCCCCAGATGAGAAACTTGAATGAAAGAGATTAAGTAACTCTAGCAAGGCCCAGGCTAGTATACAACAATGTCAGTGCTGGCAAGTGAGCTAAGGGTGAACTTGAGTAATTCTAGTTCCTGAGCTGCTAGTATTTCAGTTAACAGCCCTTAAGTTAGTGGGTTGTTCTCAATCAGTTTAGTGCAAAGAAACTTCTCTTGTTTTGGGCCCTCCATGTGTATTCTCAAAGTGAAAGATACACCGGCAGAGTACAGACTGATTCAGTTCTTGTGCCTACTTACACTCTATAGAGACATCCTGGTCAGGCAAACATTGTATAGATTCAGAGATTCCTCAGGCCATCCTTCCTTTTTCCACCCTGTAAATCACCACAACCTACCAGGCTGCCCATCTTCACACAGATATGGAACATTCTATTCTTATACACGTTCATCTTTAAATGCATTTTCTGGTATCTAATATTAAACATGGAAGGACGGAAAGAGACTAACTTCCTGGCCTCATTTCAGGATGGTGTGCTTACTTGAGGAGGTTTATTTGAAGAAAAAGGATATATTTTCTCATTAACCATAAGTTTGAAAGGCCTTGACTTAATAGATGAGTCCTCACCTCATAAAAGCCGGTCAGCAGAAGCTGCATGACAGAAGGGGAATTCAACATTTTAATTTCAAGTCATTGACACCAGGCAGTAGTCTCCAGAGTAATCTATGACAATCCGTTCATCATAATTACAATTTTAACACTCTTTATCTTTCAATTAAACTTGCGTTCTGTGGGCCACTTAATTAATGAACTGACAATGGCCTTATTTCTGCAACCATATATCTGAGTAAGCACTGGCTGAAAAACTATGAGTGTAAATCAGTCAGAAAGAGAAGAGAAAACATAAAGGATGAGCTGGAATTCAGCTTTCCTTAGCACCACCAACACCCTCACCAACCACAAAAAAGCATCTTTTAAGTTTATTCTCCAACCATCTAACATTTGTGCAATTCAAAAATAGCTCTGAGGAAAGCATATGGCAGGAAAGCATGCTGACTTGACCATCTAGCATTTAAATTAGACAAATTAATTACTTCAACATGTTTTTATAATGACTTCCTTAGGCTGTGTCCCCAGTTTACTATCTTTTGGTGTCTCATCTTTTGAAAATTGAAAATTCTTCTAGCAATTCTATTTGTAATACTTGGTGGAAAGCTTTGGATTTTAAATTTATATTTATTTGGATATAAACAGTCATAAATTTACATGTATAAAGATACCCATCTCCTTCTCCACACCATAGAACATACTTTCTAGAATTAATAACAGAAGTATTACATTGGATAGATGAAAACAAAGCAGCTAAAAGACTTAATATATTCCCTAAATTTTATATCTATACATATCTCAGAATATTTGTTGTTATAAATTCACAAGAGTCTTTATAAATTTAGTTTGGAAATCATTTAGGTTGGAAGCAAAAAAGCATTTGTTTCATAGGAATCAATACCTTATCTCTCCCTCTCCACATATATTTTTTCCTATTTTCTCATGTTATATAATCAAATGCGGTGTTAATGACCTCTGGTCTTATAATTGCCTCCTAGACTTGCATGAGCTCAGGGAAAGCTGTCATCCAAAATTACTGTGTGAAACAGCCGTGCCTCATGGTCAGCACTGGGCTAGACAGCTTGAAGGTAGAGATGCCTGCATAATAATACAATTTGACAGGCACAACTGGACTTTTAGAGTTTTCACAGAAATTGTTGAGTAACGCTGCCCAAATTAAAAGGAAAATGAGATTCAAACTTTATGCAAATACTATTTTGTGTCCCCTTGATTTTTTAAGTATCCATATTCCAATAAGACAACTGTTTTGTCTTTTTGCTAAAACTGCATAATAGAAGATTATGTTAATGTAAGAAGATTATGTTAATAATGACCTGAGAGATGCAAGTCTGTTTAAAATCAAACATGCTACAAGAGACACTTCATGGTATAGATGTGGCCATAGGTACTGGGTAACTTTGTTTTCAAAAATCTTCCAATCAAGGTAACTGGCATCATACAAAAAGTATATGCTTGTTGAGTCAAATACAGGTGCTGTCAGGCAGCCTCAGGCTGTCTGGTCATCAAGTCGTGTTCCTATCATGCCTCACTTGCTACACACTCACTGAAATGTGCCCGTCTTATATTTTATCCCTGCTCTGCTTTCCAGATTTTAATTTGTCAGTGTGTGTATAGAGCTGCCCCAGGTATCATGTGCTTTTTAACAACATTTGTTTGACATAATTTGGCTTTGTGGTTGAATTTTGGAGAGCATGCAATGTTATCATGGATTGGCAGCGAACACATTTAGAGGCACTTAGTTTTTCAGAACCCCAAGATTGACGACTCTGCCAGCACTGCATTATGTCTTCTGTGGGCCCTACGTAATTTTGCCTTTGTGGGCCCCTCTGTTCATAAAAAAATATTAAAATCTTTATTTTATGGCTGTGCTGATATAAAGATTAATATAATACAGACTGAATTATATTCATTTTTTTCTTTTAATTTTAAAAGTAATCAAAACTTTTCCAAGGGTTCCTAAAAGTATCATGAGGTTTAAGTGGTGCTTTCATTGTGGCTAACGGGTAAATTGGCCTTATACTCTGCCTACATGGAAGTCACATGTGGCTTGGTCCAAACAGTACCAATTTCAGAGTGAAACACAGCTAGATTAATATCTAGGCCAATAGCAGTGAACTTTTTAAGCCTCAGTTTTATATCTAGGAAATGTAGGTGGCAGTGTCTTCTTATTGGGTTAGTGTGGGTAAAAATGAAATCATTAGTCCGTATGATCCAGTAATCATGCTCTTCGGTATTTACCCAAATGAACTGAAAACTCATATCCACAAAAATCACTGAACATGGATGTTCATAGCAGTTTCATTCATAATTGCCAAAACCGGGAAACAACCAAAATGTCCTTCAATAGGTAAAAGGATAAATAAACTGTGGTACATCCATACAATGGAATATTATTTAGTGCTAAAAGGAAATGAACTATCGAGCTATGAAAAGACACTGAGAAACCTGAAATGCACATTACTAAGTGAAAGAAGCCATCTAAAAAGACTACATACTGTATGATTCCAACTACATGACGTTCTGGAAAGGTTAAAACTATGGAGACAGTAATTTTTACTGTCAGTGGTTACCAGGGGTTGAGTTGGAGGGGTTGCGATGAAAAAACAAAGTACAGAGGATTTTTAGGGCAGTGAAAATGCTCTGTTATCATACTATGATGACAGATACATGTCGTTATACATTTTTCAAAACCCACAGAATGTACAATATCAAGAATAAACCCTCATGTAAACTATGGACTTCTAAGTGATAATGTGTCAATGTAGGCTCATCAATTGTAGGAACTGTACCATCTGATGGGGGTTATATTGATAACAGAGGAGGCTATCTGTACCATCTGATGGGGGCTATATTGATAACATGGGAAGCTGTGCATGCATGGGGGGCAGGGGTATATGGCAAATCTGTGTACCTACCAATCACTTTTGTTGTAAGTTTAATACTGCTCTAAAAAATAAAGTCTTAGAGTAAAAAAAAAAAAAAAATGAGACATTACTAAAAATGTGACTAGCATAGGTCCTGGTTACAATAGATGTCCATAAATTATATATACTCAGTAATTTTTGAGCTACATGTAGTTATTTGACATACAATTTTTTTTCTTCCAAGACCAAATTTTCCATATTAGGATGGGATATTTCATTAGATGCTTCAGGAAATAAAAAAAAAATTGTGTAGTTTTTTTTTTTTTTTTTATGTTAACTGAAATGTAACTGGAGAGTCACATAACTGACAAATATATCACTTACATAAATCTCATTGCCAATCATCCATCCCCTCTTTTTTTGGGAAGATCCTAATATCACTCCTAATGATAAATCAGGGACAGCAGGATTGTTCTCAAGAGTAACAATAAAGAAGAGAGGGTCACTGTATCATTAGTGGACTAGAATGCTAAAAAATTATCAAAAGTAATGTGATAGAGTAAAATCAGCACATTTTTATAAGAGAAAATGACTTGTCTTACCTCTTTGTTCCTTTTCACTTAGTAAATGCTTGCTGATCAGTTAATTGGGTTATTATTACCTAAAACACATCAAATAACACTCTATGTTCTCTTATTAAACTAAGCCATAATATTAATGGCTATAAAGATAGAAACTATGAGGAAATTCTCTGGACATCGTAAAACTGTTCTTTAAAGTGCCCTAGAACACATGTCTCTGATCTTATCTGCTATTATTCTCTCCTCACTTCTCTGATTGCATCTATAACCATTACCCTGGGGCTTACACAACTCTCAAGATATTGTCTAGCATCAGGTATGAAATGACAGGATAAAACATATTTGAGGAGCTTTCAGTGAATCCTTGTGTTGGCTGCTATGAGATGCTGCTTGAGAGGAGTCCAGCTGCCTGTAAGAATTCTGGCCAGAATCCAGGTTTTCAGCCTAAAGCCTTTTATAGGTTTCCTAACCCAAGTGATTAGGATGAACCATGTTGAATGAAGAGCCCTCCCCCTTGGGCTCTGACTAGGTTTGAGTAGCTTCTCTAACTCCCAGATCCTGCCCTCTGCCTATTATTACTGGAATGAGAAAGACAAAATCAATGGCCTAGAACCAAGACTAAAGTTACCCACTTCAAGTGTCCTTTCCCTTTAACCTCCTCCAGCTCCCAGTGTATTTTTAGCCAAAAAAGAAAAAGCCCTTAGGCCTGATCTTATTGTATCAGATGTATGGAAGAAGAGAGAGGAAGGTCACCAGAGAGAAATCCTAACAGATGAACCAAGGCTTCTAATTCTATAACCCAATTAATGATCTTGTCCTTGATCTTGACTCAGCTTTATGGAAAGAAAGGGAAAGAATCTTTTATCTCTACCAAAGTCCAAAAAGATATCTTTGCTTATTTGGTGCCTGAAAAATTTGGAAATTTATTAAAACTCAACATTCTAAATACATTAGTAAAATCACCTGGCCCAGTAAGCATTGTAGCTAAAGCATGTCAGGGCTGAGTCACTGCCAACCGAAAACCCTGTTGGCAGGAAAAGCGAATTTTCAACAGCTCTGACAGTGTAAAGCAGGAGGTATGTTTGACAAGATGCCGCGTATTAATTTAAAAGGCTTTAGCATCTGGTTAGGTAACACCTGCTGTGGCGAACACTCCCAGGCACACAAAATAGCATTCAAGCTGAATATTTAAATCTCCCAACATAACCCAACAAAGCTCTAACTCTAAATAAGACAAACTAAATCGTGTCTCTCTAGCAATCAACAGAGTTATAATTATATAACCAAAAATATTCGGGCTATGGCATTGTTTGCTATCCACCGAGTTAAAATGTGGTAGTGGGTGCTATAGAAATTTATAAAGTTATAAAATATATTAAATCCTGTTGTCCTGCCTTGGAGAATTTTACTGTGTGCAGTATTTAGAAGAGGAACAGGGCTCAGAGAATAACACTTTGTGTCCTATTATGTTGTATTGATATATAATTAAAGCAGATATTGTCAGTGATAAGGGGGAGATGATGGTACCAAATAACAGAGAAAAACAAGACATAGGAAAAGAAGAGCTGGCAGGGCTCTTCTAAGGACTTTGTCTTTGAAAGGGAGTCAAGGCTCCAGGATTAGAGTCATCAGGGATGGGGGAGAGGCAAGTGTATGTGTGTTCTGGAATTGTCAGGACACACTACCATGACACAGTACCGTTAAAAGTTCAGTAACATGTTCTGAGTCTATGGATATCAAGACATATTCTTAGAATAATTGAATTTTCTGTGTAGTGTCCTGCAGTGAGGAGATTTGTTAGCTCAGTTTGGATACCAGGTTATTTGACAATTCTATTTCTCACTGTAAATTAATAAATTGACATTTTGATAATTCCTTTACTGACTCCACAAAATATTATTGAATGTCCAACACGTAGGAGATCCTGTAATTTTTTTCAGATATTACAATATGTACAATGGTGGAAAAAACACAGTAAACAAAGGTAACTGAAGCAATTACAATACAATGTGGGAAATGCTATAATGGAGCTGTAACCAGGGTATTCAGCATGCACAGGCACAGTTCAACTAACCCCTGTAGTGGGTATGTGTATGGAGGGAGCATCATGTGAAAAATGAATAAGAGTTAGCCAGACAAAATATCTGTTGAGTAAAAACATCTCCAGATTAAGGGAACAGCATAAACAATTTTCTAATGTCCAAAAAACCATGAGTACGTTAAAATTATAACACTCTCAGAAAAAGCCACAGGGGTAAAACGTAATCTTGGATTAGGCAATGGCTTCTTAGAGACAACACTAAAAGCTCAAGCAACACAAGAAAAAATAGATAAACTGGACACCATCTGCTATGGCCTGAATTGTGTCCACCCAAATTCATGACCCCCAATGTGATGGTATTTGGAGATGGGGCCTTTGAGAGATGATTAAATTTAGATGAGGTCATAGCAGTTGGATTATTGCCCTTTATAAGAAAACAAAGAGGCAGCAGAGGTTTCTCTCTCTGCCATTTGAGGAAAAGCAAGAAAGCAGCCATGTTTAAGGCAGGAAGAGGACGTGGCCATGCTGGCACCCTGAACTCAGATTTTCAGCCTCCAGAACTGTGAGGAAATAAATGTTTAAGCCACCAAGTCTATGGTATTTTGTTATGGCAGGCTGAGCTGACTAATACGCTATCAAAACTAATAAATTTTGCACTTCAAGTGAAATCATCCAGAAAAGACAACTGATAGGATGAGAGAACATTTTTGAAAATCATGTAATTTATTATAAGTACTTGTTTCTAGAATATATGAATAACTGTAATAACTCAAGAATAAAAAAATAACCCAGTTTAGCGGCTTCCCTGGTGGCGCTGTGGTTAAGAATCTGCCTGCCAATGCAAGGGACACAGGTTCGAGCCCTGGCCTGCGAAGATCCCACATGCCGCGGAGCAACTAAGCCCGTGCACCACAACTACTGAGCCTGAGCTCTAGAGCCCACAAGCCACAATTACTGAGCCTACGTGCCACAACTACTGAAGCCTGCTCGCCTAGAGCCTGTGCTCTGCAACAAGAGAAGCCATGATAATGAGAAGCCTGCGCACCACAAAGAAGAGTAGCCCCTGCTCACCCCACATAGAGAAAGCCCAAGCACAGCAACAAAGACCCAACAGCCAAAATAAATAAATAAATAAATAAATAAATTTATTAAAAAAACAAAACAAAACCCAGTTTAAAAGTTAGCAAAGAATCTGAATAGACAGTTCTCTAAAGATGTACGAATGGCCAATAAGCAAAAGAAAAGATGTTCAACATCATTAACTATCAGAGAAATGCAAATCAAAACCACGAGATACCACTTCACATGCACTAGGATGGCTATAATCAAAAAGATAAATAATAAATGTTAGCAAGGATGTAGAGAAACCACATCCTTGATGTGGAGATGTAAAATGGCACAACTGATGGAGATGTAAAATGGCACAACTGATGGAGATGTAAAATGGCACAACTGATGGAGATGTAAAATGGCACAACTGATGGAGATGTAAAATGGCACAACTGCTTTGAAAAGCAGTCTGGCCATGTCTCCAATGGTAAAATAGAGTTATCATATGATCCAGCAATTCCATTACTAGGAATATACCCAAGAATATGGAAAACATATGTCCACACAGAAATTTGAACATGAATGTTCAGAGCAGCATTATTCATTATAGCTAACAGATGGAAACAACTGAAATGTCCAACAATTGAAGAATGGATGAAAAAATGTAGTATCTACATGAAATGGAATATTATGCAGAAATAAAAGAAACAAAGTCCTGATACTTGCTATATCATGGATGAACCTTGAAAATGTTATGCTAAGTTAAAGAAGCTAGTCACAAAGGACGATGTATTGTATAATTCCATTCATATCAAATGTCCAGAATAGACAAATATATAGAAACAGAAAGGAAATTGGTGGTCGCTAGCACTAGGGGAGATGGGGAGATTGGAGGAGGTGATAGCTAAGGAGTGCAGGAGTTCTTTGGGGTTAATAAAATGTTCTCAAATTGATTGTGGTGATGGATGCACAGCTCTGTGAATCTACTGAAAGCCAATGAATTGCATTTTAAGTGGGTAAATTAGATGGCATGTGAATGATGCTTCAATAAAACTGTTTAAAAAAGGCAGTTCAGTATGGATTCAGTGTAGTGTAAGCTATGTTAATTATTTTGGTCTTCGGTGAAGGGCAATGGGAGCTGTGGAAGGGATTTAAGCAGGTGAATGCCATTATTAACATTATCTTCCTTCTTATGAGTTTAACAACCACTCAGAGACATTGAAAGCAACAAAATTCTGGACTTGCCAAACTAAGGGTAGGATTCTGGGCCTTATTAAATTTATCAAGGCAATAACACCCTGGCATACTCCTTTTAATAACCATTCAGTCTTCTTGTAGACATCCAATTCTTTTAATTTCAACAGCGTTCATTTATTGTTGCCATTAGAAATTTTCCATTCCTTTTTAACAATCTTGATATCCCTTCCCCAGTAACAAAACAAAAGATGTTAAAACAACACTGTACATAAGAAATATGTCATTTTCCCTTTTCCTTCCAGGAAACTTCCCCTAACATCTGAGTATCTTTCTGGTCAATAGAAGCATGAAGAATCTCAGAAGACTCTACTTTCTTGGGAAGTACCCTTCAAGATAAATTTTTCAAGAAGAAAATATATGGAAAATAACTCACATATATTCTTAACCTCTTCAACTGCTCATAAGAAATCTGCAAAGACTTAGCCAAAGTTAGGAAAAACTCTTGAGTTCCCTCCATCCTACAGATATTTATTCATTTATAGAACAAGTCTTAGCAATACTGAACTGCTACATAAACATACATGAGCATAAAATTACATATAGAGAGTGAAATGTATAATCATGTACATAATACATTGATTTTTACTATCTTATACTGTCTTTCTACAGCTTCATCAAATAAATCACATGTGTTGGCACTCTATCTTCCCTCGCCTGAGACAACATGAAATAATCACTTATTTCTTGAAGCAGCCTTGTAAAATTCCTCGATCTGAACTTTAAGTAGCAACTACTTAGTAACCCAAACTGGCACAGGAGATGAACCCTATTTGCCATCCTGTTCTGAAATTGTATGTTTTTTTCACGTCTTCTTCAAATATTAATGCTTTGCAAATAGTCCAAGTTATAAACTTCTGTAGAAATTTTTTTTCAACTGCAGAACCATGTTTTAGATTATTATCTTTTGTTTACATGCATAAATTGCATTAGAATGATTGACTCTTGTCCACATTATGCAGATAAAGCAACACAGGAAAGTCACTTTATTTGACTGAGAGACCATAGCACTCCTTACTTGTTTTTAATTTACTTAAGCTAATGTTTCTTGGGAGAATGGAAAATAGCTATGAGTCAAAGTATATATTCAGATGTTCTTTTTTCCCAATTTTATCTTTCGGTGTTGAAATAATTTGTTTAATAATGTACATCAAGAAGAAGAACAGGGCTTCCCTGGTGGTGCAGTGGTTGAGAATCTGCCTGCCAATGCAGGGGACAGGGGTTCGAGCCCTGGTCTGGGAAGATCCCACATGCCACGGAGCAACTAGGCCCGTGAGCCACAACTACTGAGCCTGCGCGTCTGGAGTCTGTGCTCCGCAACAAGAGAGGCCGCGATAGTGAGAGGCCCGCGCACCGCGATGAAGAGTGGCAAAAAAAAAAAAAAAAAAAAGAAGAAGAACATATTTTATGAGTAAGAATTTTATACAGGAAAAAGTAAAAGGAGATTATTTTTCAGGGAAAAAAACATTTTCAACACTTCCTTCGTGCTGAGTTTTTACATTTTCTTTAACAGCCCCACACTATTAAATACATACTAGCACCCAGTCTCACTGTGCAATAACTTAATTACTCTGAAATTTATTATTGCCTTTTGCTTGTGTTCTTTAAAAACCCTGTATCTATACTTCACAAGTAAGCAAAAATCAAATTAGCTTTTCTAAATCTCTGCTTTTAATGCATTAAAGAAGGTTTAGTCCTCTTCTAATTAGCCATGAGTTTGCTAATTTTGCTCTGTTGCTTTGAAAAAAAAATCACTCTTAGAATCATTTGAGTGGTGAAGTCAATGGTACACACAAAAGGAGGACCCTAATTGGTTGAAGAATATTGACAGATGTTGAAATATGAATTGTTTAGAACACAATGATACATAAAACATTAAAATTAATGAGATTTTTAGGTGAGATATCTCTCATTTTAAATTACTCTTTCCACTCTTCCTTTGACTTTTGTTCATCAAGGTTAGTAAATCTTCAGATCCCACTAAGACAGAAGACTAAAAGCTTTTCATTCTAATCCAATATAAATAACTCTCCATCTAGATGGTAAATTCTGTGAGGGCCAGAACTAAGACTTTCTTGCCTCTGTTGTATTGCCAGCTCCTCACTCTGGGTTTGTCAAAGAGATTACATTTGTTAAATAAAGCCAATGTTAAACTGTTCACATTTAGTAATGAAAACTTTAATGCAGATGGATTAGCATTAGAAAAAATATAACTATAATATTGTTCCTGATAAAGCTATTGAGGTATGAATTTTAAAACATGCCATACCAGGTTCATTCTTTTAGAAGTGCTATTCTTTTTTTTTTTTTTTTTAATTAATTAATTAATTAATTTTTGCATGCGTTGGGCCTTTGCTGCTGCACGCAGGCCTTCTCTAGTTGTGGCGAGTGGGGGCTACTCTTCGTTGCGGAGCACGGGCTCTAGGCGCACGAGCTTCAGTAGTTGTGGCACGCGGGCTCTAGAACACAGGCTCAGTAGTTGTGGCGCATGGGCTTAGTTGCTCCGTGGCATGTGGGATCTTACCGCACCAGGGCTTGAACCCATGTCCCCTGCATTGGCAGGAGGATTCTTAACCACTGCGCCATCAGGGAAGCCCCTAGAAGCGCTCTTCTTTAAACATTTTAAACTTCTATTACGTGTATTATAATTCTAAAATTTGATATCCTTGGAAATAAAATTTGCTACTTATTGTGTCTTCTGATTCTAGCACAAGGCAACTTAGTTCTTCTTGTGGTTTAAAATAGAAATTGCAAGCTCATGTTTGGTTATCTTAATGTGTGGGAATTCTGTGAGGTCTGGCTGAAAGAACTTCCTTCAGAGAGAATATATTTTTCCTTCTGCTAGGCACTGTGAAGCAGGGACTAGTAATTTAAAAATTTGAACTCAAATCCTTTTCAAGGGCAGTATGGTGGTAATAACTGTTTATTTTCTAAACCTTAACTCAGGTTCATACTGAGAGTCTGACATCTTTTTGCTGATGGTAGATTTCTTCAAGGCAATCCTGTCTCTGGGAGTGTAGTTCTTCAGTGGTTCTGGATTTATACAGGGGTTTTAGTTATTCACTTTCTTCCTAGATTCAAGGCCCTATCTCCTCCCCTGCTCCCAGCACACCCCATTGACATTAAACCCCGAGTTTTTAGTTCTTGGGATCAGCAAATGTCATCAGGCTGCTCAAGTCTTCAGAAAACACTGCACTGGTTTTTCAACAGCCTATTTGTTGCATTTTACCAAGGCTTTTGTACTGTGAAGGTCTTTCAGACTTTCATATTTGCCACATGAGCAGAAAGTGGAAGTTGAACATGATAAAATATTTAGAGATGTTGATTTCCTATATTGAATTAACATTAAACACGATTCAAGCCATCAGGGAATTATCCTTGGAATTTTTTTCTCTGCGGGTTACCTAGTTTGTGAGACACATGATTAAATGTGACATAAAAAAAATTAATGAGTTCATAAAAGAAACACAAGGAATCTAGGTTTATATCACATAAAATATGAACTGTATTTAAAATAATTCAGTCAACTAAAAAATTCACATTTCATCAGTGAAAGTGCTTTCTGTTAAGATGTTCGGTCTGAAGAAGAAATGCAAAACCTCAGGATTGAGAGGACAAGAGGGGATGAGATCTACCTTCAATTATTTGAAAGGCTTTCACTTGGAAGAATTACTTCACACATGGAATTATTATAAGGAAGTCAGAAAAATGTTTTTATTAAATTATAAATTCACATCACCATTTATTAATTCAACATTTTTTATGTGATTGTCATGTGTCAGAATTGTGCTGGCATCACAAAGATGGATGAAATAGGTTTCAGCTCTAAAGTTCTGCTTACAGTTTAAGGAGGTGACAGACATGTTCCAGATATACTGTGATATATATTATATTGTGATAAAAATTGAAATTTATTCTAAAAAGTGGAGACAATTTTTCTGCAACTCAACTGTGCATCATGAAAAGTTGTATAGAGCATTTATCATTGTTGGTGGGACTGCAAAATGGTGCAGTTACTTTGGAAGTTTGTCACTCCCTCAGAATGTTAAACATAGAGTTACCAAATAACCTAGAAATTCCATTCCTAGTTATATACCCAAGAGAAATGAAAACACATCTCTACTCAAAAACTTGTATATGAATGTTCATAGCAGCATTTTTCATAATAGCCAAAAAATGGAAACAACCCAAATGCCCATCAGTTGATGAAAGGATAAACAAAGTTTTATCCGTTGGATGGTAGATCCATACAGTGGAATCTTATTTAGCAATAAAAAGAAATGAACTATACTGATACATGCTATAACATGGATGAACCTTGAAAATGTGATAAGTGAAAGCGGTCACAAAAACCACATACTGTGTGATTCCAATTATATGAAATGTATATGAAATGTACAGAATAGACAAATACATAGACCAAGAAAAGTAGTGTAGTAGTTTCCAGGAGCTTGGAGGAGAAAGGGAATGGAGAATTAACGCTAATAGGTACAAGTTTTTTTTCTTGGTGGGGATTATAAAAATGTTCTAAAATTAGATAGTGGTAAAGGTTGCACAACTCTCTGCATATGCTAAAAATCACTGAGGAGTACACTTCAAAAGAGTGAATTTTAAAGTTAGTAAATTATATCTTAATAAAGCTATCATAAAAAACTATAAGGGAAAGAAAGCTACATAGAGTTTTTAAAAATCAAAATGGAAAATGACTTTCAAAGCAGACAGGTTTTCCATTTTTGAGATCTAATATTTTCAATTCTATAGGATATAGATTTCAAGTTAAATTAAATACCTTGCTGAACACTTGGGAATTTATAACATTATAAATGTAATAATTTCAAAGTACTTGATAGAATCACCCCCATCCCCTTTTTTTTGGTTTGGTGAACATATAAAGGTAAATTGGTTCTTGTCTTCATGAAGAAACTTGAAGGGTCTTTGGGGTAGGAATCACTTTTAAAATGCCGTACTGCTTCATCTATGGTAATATATTCTTAGAGGACACTGAAAAAAATTAGATGCCAGGTGCCTGGGTAAAAGTCATTTCCTTGTTAATAACTCCATTGTATTCTAGTAATTTTTGTTTCATTTTACTGCCCTATATAAGACCAAATAAATGGCCTAAAGCCACCAGGGTAAGAGTAAAAAGCTCTTGAGGTACGCATAATGCACAAATTCAAAAACTTAGTCCACACTATTTTAAGCCCGGCTCTCTGCTAGACACTTTTGAATAAGATGTAGTTTCAACCACACTGATGCTGATTATCTAGTGGGGAAAACAAAGCAGATAGTTATATAGAGTGGGACAGGACCTTATGATTAAAAGTGTGCAAAGTGCTATAGGAACACTCCAGAGGAGTGGGATTAATGTTAAGTGTGGGAGCCAAGGTTGGCTTTAAAAGATATTGTTTCCATATTGTCGAATATATTCAAACATTTAACACGCTTTGTTTGCCATCATGCTTCCATACTATTTAAATTCATACTTTTTAATTTATTTATACTTTGGTAAGTTGAAATAATAGCAATATTCCTTACGGTACCTTGAAAACCGAATAGAATTGGTAATACACATTTCATAGAGGGCCAGGCCCTTATTTTAGCAAGAAAAGCATAAAACCATATTTAATCTTCTCAGCTTTAAATCTCCACTTTGTTTCCATTTGGGCATAATTTAATGTTTTTCTATATTAAATATTTTCTATTAAAATATAAACAGCATTGCTAATTTTAAGTGCTAATATTTTTATTAAGGGGATAAACTTTAAAATTAGCTAATGGTTGAAAATTCTATTTAAAATGTCACTATGTCGGGCTTCCCTGGTGGCACAGTGGTTGAGAATCTGCCTGCCAATGCAGGGGACACGGGTTCGAGCCCTGGTCTGGGAAGATCCCACATGCCACGGAACAACTAGGCCTGTGAGCCACAGTTGCTGAGCCTGCGCGTCTGGAGCCTGTGCTCCGCAACAAGAGAGGCCGCGATAGTGAGAGGCCCGCGCACCGCGATGAAGAGTGGCCCCCGCTCGCCACAACTGGAGAAAGTCCTCGCACAGAAACGAAGACCCAACACAGCCATAAATAAATAAATTAAAAAAAAAAAAAAAAAGTCACCATGTCAATGGGTCACAGATTTTATTTTTTGAGTGTAGGTTTGCTTTGTTGGGTGAAACTTGCTGCAATGGATTAGAGGAGTTGAGACATTGGTCAAAGTTCTTCATTTATGATCACAAGTTTTGTTTTCAGAAAGTAGTTAATATATTAAACTAATTCAAATTTTATCCATTATAAATATTCAAACTAATTGTTGTATTAGTTATCATTCAATACCAAGATTTCCTGGAGAAAAATAGTTATCTTTCAATACCAAGTTTTTACTGAAGAAAATTAAACATTCTGAAAGGACATTTCCTCTTTAGGTTTCACATTTCAGTCAGTTCATTGTAGATAATCTCTGTTATATTATCATACATTTTCAGGGGTAGAAATTAAACTAGTTTGTAGATACAACACAACTCATATGATCAATAATAATAGCACCAAACAATAATTTTCACTATATTTCAAGCATTGTTCTAGACCGTTACATGTGTTGACTTATTTAATATTCAGGATAATTATTTAATCTTGCTACTATGCACATCTTATTTTGTATGAGGGGAAATGGAAGCACAGAGAATTTAAGTAATTTCCCCAGTGTCTTACATGTCTTAATGTCTTATATGGAAAGGTTAGTACTTGAAGCCAGTTGTCTGGTGTCAATGTTCTGTTTTTAAAGCACTACACAGTACTGCCACTCTCATTCATTATTACATGGACAGTGTAACACAATATCATATATAGTACGAAGCAGAAACTTTAGGATATAAGTTCAGAGAAAGGATAAATAACCATTGTATTTCTAAAAAATGCTATTACCAATGCATATTCAAGCACAAACTACTTAAGAAAAATTCTATTTACTATAAACATTAATATTTTAACATTGCAGATTCCTAATGATAACTCTATTCAATAAATGTACACAAATATTTTCAAATTTGGTTGCTTAATCCTTAAATCTGCTAGTGATTACATCTTAAAACTAATAAGTATGCCATGTTTAATTCATGTAGTTCTTTCTAGTAACAATAGGAAATGAACTATACATCTTCAGTTTAGAAGAGTTATATATTCACTCCTGGCTAATAGTAATCATTATAACAATAATAAATAACATTTTTAGTCTGTCTAAATGTATTGTTTTTACATAACTGTCAATTCCAATTTGTTGATGAGAAAGTACAAGTGAAATTAAAGAGAAATATGTCATCTTTTAGCTAAATATTAATGTTTAAGTAAACCTGAAAACATATGCCAGTCAACTCTATCTTCTTCTTATAGTCAAATGATGAATCATGTAAAACCCTGGGACTAGACTTCTTTTTAAAAATTGTATATATTGATTCCTTTATTCAATGGATATTCATATTTTGTAAAACTTAATGTGATTTCTGACCTTAGGGAGCTTCCCTTAGGGATGAAAAACATGTGAACATGCACAGCACCGTGTGTCAAGCTTGAAGCATCTGTAACATCCAATGGCCATGACTCGGCTGATCTAGAATGTCTGTTGGGGGTGAGTCTGTCATTAGTTCATTCACATGAGAAAGAAAGGTGACTTCTGGGAAGGTAAATTAGGTAAGTGGTTAAAATGTCCAGCTCTGGACACAACTGCTTTTGTTAGAATCCCAGCTCCATTCCTTTAGCAGCTGTGTATCCTTGGGAAATTTACTTTACCTTTTTGTGTCTCATATGATTCATCTGTAAAATAGGGATGAATCACAGAACTAATCACACAGCCTCATTAGGTTGCTGTGAGACTTTACTAAATTATTCATGTAAAGTGCTTAGCAAGTATAAGTACTTGCTGATTAACATTATTATTATTATTAATTTTTAAAATTATTATTGGAACACACAGCTCATATCTTTAAGGACAGGAAGCTCATGTCACAGGTGATTCTAGGAGTAAGCCATTTATCCCCAAGCCCCACCGATCTATAAGGACTGGCACTGTCACATTAGTCATCAGCTTCCATGGAAGATATTTCTTATCCAGGCTCTCAAGTTCCCCCTCAGAATTCTTTGATAGTCAATTCCAGTTATTTCTATTATGGAGAGAAAAAGGTGTCATTTGGACCTAAAATCATAATAATGACAGTTGTTTGATGGCCAGCCTGATGTTTAAAGGATCTGGACAGAACTGGACAGAAAAAGCAATTAATATAAATGACCATAGAAGACAAAAGGTAAAAAATATATCAGACTTGCAAATAATTTGGAATGTGTGTGAGGGTAATGAGTCCCATAATCTGATTTTTTTATTAGCATTTTGTTTAAATTTTTATTCATTTTCACATTTAAATTAGCGATTTAAAATACATGTTACATTGTTAAATATTTTGTGAATATATTAATCATTGCTGAGAATTCCAGCACTTGTCCAAAGAAAAGTTCTGTTATGTAACAATACTACACAAAATAAATTAGAGAGTTGATCTTTCATTGTCTTTTCCTATCATTTTATTATTCCAGGTTTTAAAAAATATTTGCATTTCGAGAATAGGATCAGACAAATGTGAAACATTTGTCACGTACAGAGGGTATGGCCATATTGAACCAGAATCCACTCCAATTCTTATCTGCAAATGAGTAAAATGCACTACTTTGTCATCTGTTTCCTCCTACCAGCACTACTAACAATTCTCATCACCTGCCATTTTGACAGGATTTTTAAAAATTAAGGTACAGTTAACATATAACATTATATTAGTTTCAGGTGTATAACATAATGATTCGATATTTGTATATATTGTGAAATAATCACCACAAGAAGTCTAGTCTAGTCTACCGTCTTAGCAACTTTCAAATATGCAATACAGTATTGTTAACTATTGTCACCATGCTGTACATTACATCCCCATGACTTATTTCTTTTATAACTGGAAGTTTGTACCTTTTCACCCCCTTCATCCATTTTGCCTGTCTCTCACCCTGTGTCTGGCAACCACCAATCTGTTCTCTGTATCTATAAGCTCTTTTTTTTTACGAGTCCATCTGTAAGTGAGATCATACAGTATTTGTCTTTCTCTATCTGATTTATTTCACTTAGCATTGTGAAAATCACTTGCAAGTTCCATTATGTTGTCACAAATGGCAAGATTTCCTTCTTTCTTATGGTTGAGTAATAGTCCATTGTATATATATATACCACATTTTCTTTGTCCATTCATCCATCAGTGGACACTTAGGTTGTTTCCATATCTTGACTATTGTAAATAATGCCACAGTGAACATAGGGTTGTACATGTCTCTTTGCACGACTGGTTCTTAAAGATCACATGCTATCCCTCCCTGTTCCATCATAACTGGGAGCAATTACCACCAACACACACACGTACAAACACACAAATTAAAAGAGGCAGAGACAAATAACACAAAGATTTTTCCTTGTCTTTCTGTCACAATTTCCAACTGATTATCATGTTTTGTCATTCTGCTTTTTTGATATCTCCTGTATCTATCCATCATCTCCTTTTCCAGTACTATTCTTTTTAAATTTAAAATTTTAAAAGTACTCTTACTTTTTAAATTTTTAATTGAGGTATAGCTGATTTACAATATTATATTGGTTTCAGGTATAATATTTTTATTGATTATAATTCACTTAAAGTTATTACAAAATAATGGCTACATTTCCCTGTGCTGTACAATATATCCTTGTTGGCTATTTATTTTATACATAGTAGTACCCCTATCTCATGCCTTACCACTCCCCACTAGTAACCACTAGTTTTTTCTCTATAACTGTGAATCTGTTTCTTTATTACTATACTCATTCGTTTGTTGTATTTTTTAGATTCCACATATAAGTGATCACATAGAGTATTTGTCTCTGTCTGACTTATTTCACTAAGTGTAATACTCTCTAGGTCCATCCATGTTGTTGCAAATTTCATTCTTTTGAAAAAGAATTTCATTCTTTTTTATGGCTGAGTAACATTTCATTGTGTATATATATATAATGTATATATATACACACACATACACACCACATTTTCTTTATCCATTCATCCATCAATGGACACTTATGTTGTTTCCATAACTTGGCAATTGTAAACAATGCTGCTATGAACATTGGGGTGCACATATCTTTTCGAATTACTGTTTTCGTTTTCTTCAGATTTACACCCAGCAGTGGATTTGCCAGATTATATGGTAATTCTCTTTTTAGTTTTCTTGAGGACCTCCATAATGTTTTCCATAGTAGCTACACTAATTTACAAACCCACCAACAGTGTACAACAGTTCCCTTTTCTCCACCTCCTCCACCTCTTCACCAACTTTTGTTATTTGTAGACTTTTTGATGACAGCCATTTTGAAAGGTGTGAGGTGGTATCTCATTGTGGTTTTTGCATTGCTCAGATGATTAGCAATGTTGAGCTTTTTTTTTTCATGTGCCTGTTGGCAATTTGTATATCTTCTTTGGAAAAATATCTATTTAGGTCTTCTGTCCATTTTTAATTGGGTTCTTTTTTTTAATATTGAGTTGTTTATAAATTTTGGATATTAACCCCTTATTGGTCGTATCATTTGCAAATACTTTCTTGCATTCAGTAGGTTATCTTTTTGTTTTGTCCATAGTTTCCTTTGCTGTACAAAAGCTTTCACATTTACATGCCCCATTTGTTTGTTTTTGCTTTTCTTTCTTTTGCCTTAGAAGACAGATGCAAAGTGAAATTGCTATGATTTATGTCACAGAGTGTTCTGCCTATGTTTTCCTCTAGGAGTCTTTAATCCATTTTGAGTTTACTTTTGTTTATGGTGTGAGGGAATGTTCTAATATCATTGTTTTACATGTAGCTGTCCAGTTTTCCCAGCATCCCTTTATTTTGGGGGTGGGGGGCATGCCATGGCGCTTGTGGGATCTTAGTTCCCCGACCAGGGATTGAACCCAGGCCCATGGCAGTGAAAGAGCCGAGTCCTAACCACCGGACCACCAGGGAACTCCTCAGCATCACTTATTGAAGAGACTGTCTTTCCTCAGGATTGTATATTCTTGCCTCCTTTGTTGTAGGTTAATCAACCATAAGTACATGGGTTTATTTATGCATAATTTCCTATTGATATACTACCCATCTTTCAAGATCCATTTTGTATTCTACCACTATAGAGAAGGTTACTCAAATATTCCCCCAGTTAGAAATAAATCGTCCTTATATTTCTCTCTCATCTGTCTATCTACCTATCTATTTATCTATCTATTATCTTATATCATTTGTTCTTATTATTATAGTCTTTCTTTTGAATATATGTCCAGTTTCCCCATTACAAGATCTTCCCCATTATAAGACATAACATTCGTCTTGGTATTATGAATAAACATCTTAGCAGTGTTGAGCATATGGTAGATGCTTAATAAATTCATATTGAATTAAACAAATTAATTGGTTTGGAAATACACAACTCAAATTTATAATGTCTGCTGATTCACACATAGGTCTACCCAGGGAATTTTAGGAGCTATGAGTTCACCTTTCAAAAAATTCTGATTTTTTTTTGTTTGTTTATTTTGCTTTGTAGGATATTTCTAGAAAGGCAGCCCACTGAAAATTGCAAATGCAAAGATTAGAAACTCAGCATAAACATAAACACCTGCCTTGATGGAAGCGCATAATTGTCAAAGAGAGAGAAATGCATCTGGGCTATCAGCATCATTCTTTTCCATGGTTCTCTCTATCACAATTTTGCCATCACTAATGTTCCTAAATAAGCAACATACTATTTATTCTAAATTGGATGTTTATGTTTAAGAAAATGCAAAAGTAAGAGCACTAAATGCAATTAGAGGTTTGCTGAAGTTTGCATATTTAGATCCTATAGGAAATCTGGGTGTCAGATTCACATTCATCAGATATAAGTAATTTTTCTTAAGTAGCTCTGTGCAATGGAAAAAGCAACAAACTTTTCTTCAGACTTCTTAGACTTCCAGACCCTCAGATTATCTATCACAGAACCCCCCTCTACGTTTCCAATGTGCATTTTCCTTCAGTCTCACCAGTCTTTTCTGCTTTGTTCTCATTTTATGCTGCTGCTTTTGGCACTTAGGCATTTGCTTATACATGTTCCATTGATTTCACTCATGTTTAACACCCTCAATTCATTCTACTTTCTTCGACGCATAACTCCTCTATTAAGAACCTTTCAATGAAAGGAAATGACAGCCTAACTTGCCAACTGTAAGTGGTTATCTGACTTCATTTCTTCAAGACCTCTGACAATTTCTGGCTCCATCTCCTGCCATTTCCCACTTGAGCATAATGCTACTTTTACCCATTCCTCTATTACATCAGACTCTTGCCTGAAGATGGACTTCCCATTTGCTTTTCTTTAGGCCTGGAAGGCTCTCCTCTCTTCAATGCCATCTTCTGAGAGAGGGCTTCCCTTTTCACCCACTCTAAGTTAGGTTTCTGCAACCCTTTCTTACCAGTTACTACCTCTCTCTATTCTGTCTTGTTTTTGGAAAATTACCTTCTGATATTTTCGCTCAATTCAGCATTAATATTTTTTTGCTTTATCCCCACTCTACTAAAACCCAATCTGGGTTCTCTACCTTCAATCCTTCTTATGTTTAATTCATCTTACAGCTAGAATGCACTGATCCCAACACCTTCTTTGGCCATTTCATTCCCCCATTCTCCAATCAAAATATGCCAACCCAATATTTGATAAACACCCCATGCCTAGAGGATAAAAGTCCTTAGCCTTTTGTTCAAGGTCACCCTGTAGAGCCTCTACCTACAGCCCTAAACCATAACTTCTACTACTCCTTTAAAAGGAATGCTCTGCCTCAGGGAATAAAAAATCATGTTTACATACATTCCTGCCTGTTCAGTTCAGTTTCACATCATTTCTCTTGCCAATTTCATTCTCTCATTCACCCTTCTACATTTCTAAATCTTTGTTCTTTATTTTGGGCCTAGGTCAAGTTCTAGCATTTCAGTGAACACTTCTCCAACTGCTACAGAATTTAATGACCATTCCCTTTTTCTTCATACTTACTCAGATCTAAGCAGAGTTTTATGTTCCTGACTATGAAGACAATTTAAAATAGTCTTACAAATTGTTGTATGAAAGAAGTATCTTATAAGTACTATACGGTTTATGTTTGATATAATAAAGTTGCAAAATAAAAAGCCAGAAAATCTCTCAATTATCATTGTTTTCAAAAATTCATTACACTCCTCCATGCATGCATTCACTCAAAAACATTGAAAGGCTTTCTGGCTGAGGATCCAGCACTCTGTCAGAAAATGGAAACATAGTAGGAGACCATATTGAGTCAAAACAGACAAAAAAATAAAAAAAATAAATAAAAAAAAAAAACCAGACAAAAATCCTTGCCATTAGGGAGCTTACATCCTTGCAGGGTTGGTGGTGAGGGCTGAGAAGACAGAAAATAAAGAAGACAAATAGGCAAATATAGAGAATAGTAGATGGTGGTGAGTGCTAAGGAGTAAACCAAAACAGGGAGGGATGGGTTTGCAATGTAGATAGGGAGGGCAGAAAGCACTCAGGGAGAGTGTGACATTTAAGCAAAGGCAGGAGATGATGAAGGAATAAGACGTGAATATCTAAGGGGTGGGTGCAGTGCTTCTGGTATGATGGAAGGGCAAGTATAAAGGACGGAGTATTCTGAGCAGAGTGAACAAGGAACAGAAGGAGACCAAGTCCCAGTAGTAACTTGGGCCTCAAGCATGTAGGACTTTATAGGCCATTGTGAGGACTTGGCTTTGGGGAAACAATTGGAAGATTTTGAGCAGGGAAGTGACATGATGGGATTTCTGTGTTAATGTAATTCTTTGGGTAGCTGCTGGAGAGACAGATTGAAGTGTGGCAAGAAAGGAAGCAGAGAGATCAATGAGAGGGCTCTTGCAAGAATCCAGAGAGAGGCAGTGGTGACTTGGACCAGACTGAAACAGCCAGTTTCAGTAGCCAGTGTATATATGAATATACTTTAAATATGTTATAAAATTATATGAGGGTGTGACATAAAGAGGAAAGTCAAGGATGATGGCTGATGATTTGGAGAATTTTGGCCAAAGCATCTGGAAAACAGAATAGAGATCTGGAAAATTATGAAAAGGGCAGGTTTGGAGCAAGGGGCAGGGAGTTAAGAACTAAGTTTTCGATGTGTTAAATTGAGATGCCATTTAGAAAACGAAGATGTATTTTTTTGAGGTCTGGAGTTTACCGGAGGAATCCACGTTGAAGACGCTAACGTGGGAGTCATTACTTACAAAATGTACTCAAATCTATAATTCACCCAAGATTACCAAAGGTATGCGATAAAATGAATAAAAAGTGAAGAGGTTCACAGACTGAGTCTGGTGTGCTTCTCAGTGTTTGGATGTTGGGGACATGAGGAGGGAGCCAATAAAAGAAACTAGGAGAGAATGGTCTGAGAGGGAGGGGAAAAAAAACATAGAAATGTTATTACTACAAGGCTGGAAGACGTTGCAAGGGGAGAGTAATCAACTCTGCCAAATACCCCTGGAGACTAAAAACTAATCACTGGATTTGGCAACACAGAGATCACTGATGTCCTTGATATTATCAGTTTCACTGGAGAGCTGGGGGCAAGAGCCTGAGAGAATTAGAAGAAACTGGAGACAACGAGCATTCACAATCTTCTGAGTCATTTTGCTGTAAAGGAAATGAGAGAAACTGGGGTGGGGAGTGTAATTAAAGCCACAAGTGGAGTCAAGAGAACTTGTAAAAATGTTATTATTAATATTGGAAAAAAACACAGAGTTTTGAACATTGATGGAAAAGAAAAGCATAGAGAGAGAGGAAGATTAGAGAAATTGTCTGAGTAGGCAACAGGGAGCTGAGGAAGGGATTGGCCTTTGCCAGGAACAGGGCAGGTTTTTCCACAGTAACGACAGGGAAGAAAGACCATAGCGGCATGAGATGCAAGGGGGTGGGGAGATGTGATGATGGGAATTTCTGTTTTCTCTGAGTAAGAGGCAGTCAGCGACTGAGAATAAGGATGGGAAAGGTGGTGTTGCAAATGTGAGACAAAGTGAAGGTGTGAAAGTATTGTTTAGGACACAAGTCTTCAAATGTATTTGTTCAATTATCCCCTAAAAGAAATTTAGAGAACACACCTCCTCACACATCTTTAGAGTGACATATAAAATTTGTCACTCTATGTTAAATTGGGAGCAAAGTATGCAGTTTCTGATATATTGTAAATTTTGGCCTATTAAAATTTTCTGCAATAAATATATTTAAATAAATTGAATCAAAAATGTGCAATATCATAAGGCTCCAATTTTTAAATCTTCCTTCTAGCTTGAGTTCTCATGAATTGTTATTAGTCAAATTATTTTTAGTCAAAATTGTTGACTAATTATTATTAGTCAAATTCCTATTCAAAGAAAAGCAACATACATATAATAAAATGTTTAATTATAAAATACAGGAAGTAAATTTTATTTGCAATGCGTAGCATAATAAAAAAGATAGGGAGGAAATATTGTAACTTGATTAAGGAAAACTTCACAGATGCCAATGCATGTTTTGTCTTATTGTTTTGTGTCTCAGGAGTTTTTCTAACTTAGAGCAATGTACCATGAAAAATTTGGGATGGATGAAAGTGATGTATTGCCTCTCTCCCCTTCCCCCTCCCTTCTCCCCTCTTTTCCTTCTTTTCTTCCTTCCTTCCTTCTTTCCTTTCTTTCTCCTTTCATATTTCTTTCTTTTATATAGAGGGAGATAGGTATTTGAGAAATGGGATGTAAGAAAGGAGAATCAGCTTGATTCTTCAATAGGCAAATCAGTTTGAGGAAAGGGAGCTCATGGAAGATCCAATCATGGATCAATGTGTGATCCTTGATTAAATTCTGGACTGAATTAAAAAGCTACAAAGAATAAGAATATTTTGGGGAGAACTGGAGACGACTGAATGTGGATTATTTCTTCAAAAGCATTGTATCATGTGAAATTTCCTTGGTGTGATAATAGTACAGCAGTTAAAACGGGAGAAAGACATGCTAAGTCTTTAGGGGTGAGGCACCATGTTATTTGCCACTTACTTTATAATGTCTCAGATAAAAAGTCAGAGAAAGAAACAGGTGAAACAAATCTGCAAAATAATCAAATCTAGGTGAAGGGAAAAAAATTGATAACAATAAACTTTGACTCTACAGACTTTGTCAGCTTTAATACACATGATCAGAGTTTAATGTTTCTAGCAGCCAGCCCTGTGGGATAGTATGGGATAATTCAACATCCAGAAATGAAACAGAAGGGATATGCTGAGTATATGTGTATCATGGGATGTTGATGATGTTATGTTTATATGAGTAAGACTAGAAGGATGGCTTAGTACGACAGAAAAGGAGACAGATTTGAGGCATAAAAATAAACCCGAGAAGGTGGTATATTATGCAATGTACCACAGCTTGCTCTTCTTCTTGACTATGACATGGCTCAGAGCAAATAGAGCTGACTTAATAGACTTTAAAATGGCTTTAGCCCTACTGGAGCACCATTTCCCTGGAGAGTAGGGTTACAGACTGTTCTTAAAAATTCAACAATCAGTAATGAAAATCTGCCATAATGAAGAGTCCCAAATCATAAAGGTCAAAATGTATGTTCTAACCCATGCTTAGTTCCTCATGCATATGAGCTGTCTGGCAGCAGTCCCACTTCCCTAGAGACAACCAAATGCTTTATTCACCAATGACAGTTGTGACTACAGAAATAATCCTCTTAGAGATTGTTCTTTGTGATTAATAAAAATGAAAACAGAAGCTCTTGCACCCAGGTTACATTTTCAGGTCATTTCATGATTATTTTTGGCTCAACAATATTGAAAATTAAGTATTAAAAAAAATGAGATGCCTTTGAATTCCTAGATGAGACTGGTGACAATATCTTTTCTTACCAAGATTATTTGTAAATTAATCTTCTTTATATTAATTTTCTTTTATTAGAACACAGGTTTCCCTATATGTTTTTGGCATATAGGTTACATAAGAAAAGTTCATAGGGATGAACTATAAAAAGGCCTCCTCTCTGCTCTCATGATGGTCATGATAGTCTTGTGTCTAAAAACATCAACATAACTCATAGTTAGGACCTTTTTTGATCCTCTTAAACACAACCTAAAGTTGTAGTTCTAAAGCATTTCCTTCACATTTCATGGGCATTGCTCAATTTCTTTTTTCCATAATTTTTCCTTTCACAGGCTCTTCAATAAAATTGATTTGGAGAAGGGGGACACAGTATCCCAAATGCTGATAATATAAACAAAAAACCTAATAGCTGCTTTTCTCATAAATTTACATATAGTTAGCTTGGCTGGTGAGAGCACACTGTAGTATATGCCATAGAGGTTTTTTTAATATGTAATCTGAAAAAATTTTAAATTTACAGAAGAGTTACGAAGACAGTGCAGAGAGTTCCTATATATCCTTTACCCAACTTCACCTACTGTTAACATCTTATATAACCATGGAATATTCATCAAAGCTAAAAAATTAACATTGGCACAAGACTATTAACTAAACTATTCAGGTTTCCTAAGTTTCTCCACTAATATTCTTAGTCTGTCCCAGGATCCAATCCAAGATACCACGCTGTATTAAGTCATCAAGTCTTCTTAGCCTCCTCTAATCTGTGACGGTTTCTCAGTCTTTCTGTGTCTTCAATGATCTTGATGTTTTTGAAAAGGACTGGTCACATATTTTGTAGAATGACCCTCAATTTGGGTTTATCTGATATTTTCTCATGATTACACTGAGGTTATGAACTTTTGTGCCCCTCTTATTGCATCATCTCAGGGTGTACAATTATAGGGTTTTAAAAATGCATATTTCCCTCTGGGAAGGAAAAGCATTATGCATCAAGTAATGGAAGAGAAAAATTATTATGATATTCTCTCTGGTGGCATTTTTGGCCTGCTGGCCATAAACCAACACTATAAGTTAGCAAGTAGGGTGTTGCAAGGACTCCAGTACTTCTGCCACATTCATCTTTGTAGGCCCTGCCAACCCTGTAGTGAGCGCATGGAACATTCTCCCTGCCAGGACATACATCCTGTCTCTGTTCCATGTCTCTGCAATGCCTCTTCGAAGGGTGAACCATTCCACATCTGCTCTCCATCTTCTACTGTCAAAAACTATAACAACTAAAGGGAGTCCCTGACTGTTATTTGTTGTTGTTGTTCCAGCTAAGAAAATTGCTGATAACTTCAAAAAAAGGGCTATTAACTTTCCTTCTCTCTTTTATTTTCTCAATCCTCTCTTTTAATCTACATCAGAGCAGAGAGGCACAGTCAAAAGCAATGCCCCATGGGAGTCCACATTCTTCCCTGAGTTGATTCTCACCTTGGAGATATTGGCTCAGCTAATAATTATTATATCGTTGAAGAACAGGGAAAGGGGAAGAAGGGAAGGTGAGTCACCATGTATGTACCATGCTCAGCACTTTCCATCAGATCCCATTTAAATCTGAGTACCTATGAGGTGAATATTATTTTCCCTATTTTACAGATGATGAGAGTGGAGTTCAGTGGGATTAAAAAAATTCTTCAAAGACAGCCAGGTAGTAAGGGGTAAAGACCAAAGGTCCCTCCCTTTCTCACCTGAGGTATGAATCATGCACACTCTCTGAGTCCAAGGTTAAAAGGCATACATTTTCATGATATCACCAATCAAATCCAATCCTGATCCCATTCTTCTGGATGGTGGGTACTCCAATAATTACCCTGAGATATTTGGTAATGGCTATTTCTGTGGCTCTGATCCCTTTTAAAAGGCAGAGATGATGTAAACAGTGATATCCATAGCACACAAGGGTTTCACAAAGTTCTTATTCAATTCTATTCGATTGTATATAGATTGGACCCTGTTAGAGGTCTGAGAAGGATTTTGTTTATCTCCCTTAAAGAGTTTAGTGCCTCCCCTTTCATATGGCTAGTCCTACTCTAATACAAATGAGTATTATAAATCCTGGAATCCTAAAGTACAAACAAAAATGATTTCCCTGTTTCTGATGGCTCCCTGTGTCACACTCAACAATAACTAAGAATTCCTTGTAGGAATGTGGCAAAATGAGAAACTAAACACAAAGATTCTGATCTTTACACTTGGCTTTAACATTATTTATCTGTAAAGGTCCTGAATTTACAGAACAAATTTCTTCATGCCCAAGGTCCTAGGACTCTCTATTAAAAATGAGAAGTCTGGCTGATCACATAACTCTCATGGCAGCATGGGCTGCCCAGCACTTCCTGGAAACTTTTCATCTCTTGTGAGATCCCGTGTCTGGGTCTCTGATTATTCCTCATGCCTAAGTGCCTACTTGATAATCCCTCCAGAACACTACGCTTCCAATACTCTGCATTGCTATTTCCAGCCCTTACCAGGAAACCTTAAACCTAAGGACGTGATCCTCCTGCACGGTCTTACTTCAGCCAACACAACACTGACCAGTTCCTCAGAGAAGGGAGCCATCTGTGGTTGTCATTAGAGATGCTCACAAATGTTCCAGGTCTTCTTTTCTTTTGGGCACGTAGCAACATGCACTTCCCTCCCCTCTATGAAGTTAGCTGTGGTCATCTTCAAATCCTAATTCTTCCCCTTGCTAGTTAAGTGACCTGGACAAGATAGTTAAAATCCCTGAACCTTAGTTTCATCTGTGACATGAGGAACACATACTTAATTCAGAGGGTTGTTGTAAGGGTTAAGTGAGTGTGTAAAGCACCTAGAATGGATATTGCAGGATTTCCCTTTTCTCATTACTGTAAACAGAATCAACCTTTACCTTCTTTCCACTCTACTCTCAGGGCATATAACTTACAGGCAGCTTTAGGAAGTACATATTCACATAGTTTAAGAATTGATTTTTACAAGTTGTTCTTTCTCATCATAGTGGAAAAGGGTTGGCAAAGATTATTTCTTATAAAGTTTTGCAGTTCCAGCACAGTTCCAGGATATAGCATACACACAATAAATGCATATTAATTAAATGACTGACAGTGAATGAATGATGACCTCCACCTGGAAACTTGAATGCATTCTTCAAAATCCAGCTTATTGGCTCCCTCTTGACATCTTTTTTGATTCCTCCAGATACCTTTAGTACTTTCTTCCTTGCAATTACATTGAACCATCTATCTATCTATATACTATCCAATCTATTTTATAACACATAACATTATGAAATGTAGAGTTTGATATCGTAACTTGTGAACTCTTAAACTCAGACAAAAAGCAGCAACAGAGCAACTAGCACCATTAAATGAGTCATTATTATATGCTTGACTCTCTGCGAAGTACTTTATATAATCATTTAATTTAATCTTCCATCAGACCTATAATATAAAGCAGATATGCAATCACCATTTACACTTGAGGAAACTGAGGTTTAGAAAGATTAAATTACTTACTAAATGTCATAAAGCTACCAAGTATCAGGGTTGGAATTCTAGTCTCTTTGGCCCAAAGCCTGACCTCATAACCACTGCAGTATATGTCCTCTCTATCCTATGCATCCCTTTAACATCCAC